>NC_134485.1:59926079-60226079 GCF_040206685.1 Ascaphus truei
TCACCCTCTCTCTCTGTCTCTCTCACCCTCTCTCTCTGTCTCTCTCACCCGCTCTCTCTGTCTCTCTCACTCTCTCTCTCTGTCTCTCTCTCTCTCTCTCTCTCTCTCTCTCTCTCTCTCTCTCTCTCTCTCTCTCTCACCCTCTCACCCTCTCACCCTCTCACCCTCTCTCTCCCTCTCTGTCTCTCTCACCCTCTCTCTCTCTCACCCTCTCTCTCTCTCACCCTCTCTCTCTCTCACCCTCTCTCTCTGTCTCTCTCACCCTCCCTGTCTTATTTTAACTGCCGTATACCTACACCGAAGTAACCTACCCTTCTTTCTTCCAGATCTGACTCAAGTTTCACACAGGAGACCTCTGAAGACAGGTAGGGAACACCTCCCCTCCAGTATAGTACCTTGAGGGACTGCAGATCAGGTAAGATCCCAGGCGGGATTGCAGCTTTAGAAATTGTGAAGAGGGGGCATCCAGACACTGGTTAAGGGGTTCAGAATCATTCACATCTGGGTTTTTTTTGTTCGATTAGTGAGGTCAACACACACACACACAACTACAGTATGTAACAAAGACTAATGGTCGTAAGTATAAGTGTACTACAATAAATAAACTGTTATGTAAAAAAAAAATGTCCCGGTTTTTCATTTCAAAATCTGGTCACCCTAGTCTGGACCCAATCTGTTAACGTACCAGGCAGCAGAGAGACATGAGTAATCCTGCACAGCCTCCGCTGGAAAAACTCCACGGGAACAGTCTCACGTGACCTCTACGCGTTTTGCACGTAGTGCTTCGTGAGGAGGTCACGTGATGACGCTGCCCCTGGAGTAAATATCATGTTTTTAAGTATCTGTTTTACAATAATAGCAATGCTGTTCAAGTGTACTGTCTTTTTCCTTTTAACAATTGAGCATGCATTGTGTCTTTATTCTAGTAGTGATCTTATATGTGATTCAATATTGGGCACTTTCTGTGACATCCTCCCATCATAATTTGAAACAATAACTTATATCACGATTAGTGTTAGTGATTTGCCAGCCTACTAAAACCTGTTAGTTTTAAGAACATTGAATTATTTTAGTGTTAGTATTAATGTTAGTGTCACCATCCATTTACTTTAGAGATTTATTGTATTATGTATGCTTATTATTTATTAATAAATTAATAATAATTATTAATTATGCCGTGGATGACGTCTCCGTCGAGAGCTTCCTGATACGCCAGGATTCGGAGGGGGAAGACTTCTAAAGTTAAGATAAATATTGAATGTATGTAGATGCCTTTTTTCAGGTTTTTTTAAATTGCATTTATTTATTTATTTTTTATGTTTATGATTGCCCATTAACTGCTAATGTATTAATCTGTGCCCCTGGAACAGATAAATACAGTGACAGGCAATGCATTTTTTGGCAAATGATTGTTTTGTATTGATTGTTATTTTTTCTATTTCTGTTTATTGTTTTGATTAAATTGTTTGGAATTTGGATGGCTTGTTTTTAGCACATTTGTGGATTGACTAGCGGTTATATTTCTTGATTTCTTTTGTTGGTTAGGTGTTTCTTTATTTGCATTCTAGTATTTTGGTAAAACATAATTTTTATTCTTTAGCGGTTTTGGTGTTAGAATAATTTTATTGATGTGTAGTTGAGGATTTCTAGTTCTATTATTTTTGTGGTGTTTAGGTGCTTGTTTATGTCTTTAATTATTGTGTATTGTTGTCCTTGATTGTTTTAAAAGATTGGCCATTGACTGCTATAGTGGCTTATCATACCCATATTATATTCCCCTCCCTTCTCCACCAGCAGGTATTTTGCACCCAGCAGGTACCTTACAGAAAGTGCACCAACCATAACTACACTCAAATTAGTGGGCCGTGTGGTCACACACATTGGGTTTGGGTGTTGGACACTGTGGGACATTGTGGGATTAGGCCCCTGTGAGCCAACAGGTAAAGGGCAGCACCAGTAGCCATCTTGTTTAGGGCTACATTTGTAGATGTTGCTGAGATTGAGACCTGGGGTGCCTGAACTCAGAGTTATCATGTCACTCACTCTCTCATTACCCTCACACCAGGAGGTGTATGAGTGGGCGGTAAAAAGGCAAGCCTCGCCCCTATAAACGCTTGCTGTTGGACAAGTCCCAGCTAACACCTCCTCTTATGACATATGTTTGCTGCTGGGTCAGTACCCAGGCTTACGGGAGGCCAAAATCCTAGCCTGCCGCACAGACACAGATGGGGCATGGTGTTCAATGTTAGTAAGTGGGGGACAAGATTTAACATAGGAAGGTGGTCACTCCAATTTATGGCTCCCTGGAGCGCTCACTCAAAGGTGCCCCATTATCTACCCCGAAAGGCCGGTATAGTTGGAACCCCGTAGTCCTGGCACGGATTTGCAGGAGGTTGCTATGTGACTGTCCTCATCGCCCCCAGAGAGTCTTTGCGGAGACGACACTAGTGTCATATCCTGCTACAACTGCGGTTCAAGTATAGGCAGCCCTAGCCCCCACCGGATGGGTGACATACAAATGAGTCAAAGAGTGAGGCGTCCACCCACCAGAGGGGCTTGCGATCTATTAGGGGCACCCCACTATGAGTCTCAGCCGCCAGATAACGCTAAGCTGGCCTCCGTCATTAATATGTTTACCGAACTGTATCAAATTGTTTAGAGTCAATAATGCTAAGTTGTATTATCATGCTTGCTTTTTTATTATATAACTTATGCAGTTTAATGCTGTCCTCCAAGCGGGGTTGTTGATGTTTTCACCAGGGGGAGGATGTAGCCAGGTCCTCTATGGCTCCCCGGTTCCTCCGCGCTCTCTTCCCTAACTCTGCTGCTGCCGAGTGGTTACGGGTGGCGGCGGGCTCACCAGCGGCCCTTGCAGGGCGCCGCCATGTTGAAGGGGTGTATAGTGTACGTGCTAGGGCTCGCGCAGGTACGGTGAGTGTGTGGCAGCCATTGAAGGGTTGCGCTTGCGCAGTGTTGTAAGCGAATGCACCGGCCCATACAAATAGGTTCCGCGGGGACTGCAATCCACTTAGTGCTCAGGGGCAAGAATACCATGTGAAGCCAGGGATCCAATCGCGCTGCCAGATTTCCTGAAACAGGAGATAGATCTTTGCACGCTGGAAGAGGAGGAGTCAGTCAGAGCTGGGAGAGGATAAGGGTAAGAGATGTATGTGCAGGGGTCTGTGACTCTCTGCACTAGGCCAGATTTCCCCATAGGCCCCAGCTAGGCCCCGACTCACGCTAAAGATTGTGGTTGCTACAGGGAAAGACCCTTAGGTAGGGACCCTGCTCCTTTAGATATATATAGTACAGGGAAACAGCTGCTACGCTGCACGAACCTGATACCAGTGGTCTGGGACCAGGCTACTGTGGCAGAATCATAGACTATCATCAAGGTGGGACACTCCACTGGGATATAACCCCACGCTGAGGTGGACGCACCATGGAGGAGACCGCTGCAACAGTGGATCCCTATCCGGGTTATTGTCGGCGCGCCCGGGTTCTGGAGCACCCGGAAGGTACCTTACAGAAAGTGCACCAACTATAACTACACTCAAATTAGAGGACCGCGCAGTTGCACACATTGGGTGTAGGTGTGGGATACTGTGGGACATTGTGGGACTGGGATTTTCAGTACACGGTGTGGGGTACACTGTGGTGGGGATACAGCCGTGCAAGGTGTGTGGGTAATTGTACATTTAGTCTTATAGAGTATAGACGTTATAGAGCATACGATATATGTGTTCCAGTAAAGGCCTTTCTTTTTTACATTGTGTGTGTTCATTGTTTGGGTCCTGTGAGGGGCTCCTCCCACTATGTTGGGATCCCCCTCAGGTGGAGGCACTGTATCAAAGTAAGTATATCGCCCCAGGCTCTCCGTTTCGGAGGCTTATGCCCCTGTGAGCCAACAGGTAAAGGGCAGCACCAATAGCCATCTTGTTTAAGGGGAAACAGGGCTATATACATTTGAAAAAGTGTACAGCACAAATCAGACAGTACAGTAAATGGTTTAATAAGTTTATTTTAATATGTGTAACCAGACATTTTAAAAGAGTTTGTAATTGCTGATCTGTTAAGAATTAATGTAAAGAGAGTTAACAGAATGTTTAAACCTTTCAGTCAACACACTTGAGATGATTCTGATGTTTTACTTCTTGCCTCCACCTCCACCTCCGTGACCTCCACTGCTTTGACAGCCGTGACCTCCACTGCTTTGACCTCCACCTCCGTGACCTCCACCTCCACCTCCGTGACCTCCACTGCTTTGACCTCCACCACCACCTCCGTGACCTCCACTGCTTTGACCTCCACCTCCGTGACCTCCCCCTCCACCTCCGTGACCTCCACTGCTTTGACAGCCATGACCTCCACTGCTTTGACCTCCACCACCACCACCACCTCCGTGACCTCCACTGCTTTGACCTCCACCTCCGTGACCTCCACCTCCACCTCCGTGACCTCCACTACTTTGACCTCCACCTCCACCTCCGTGACCTCCACTGCTTTGACAGCCGTGACCTCCACTGCTTTGACCTCCACCTCCGTGACCTCCCCCTCCACCTCCGTGACCTCCACTGCTTTGACAGCCATGACCTCCACTGCTTTGACCTCCACCACCACCACCACCTCCGTGACCTCCACTGCTTTGACCTCCACCTCCGTGACCTCCACCTCCACCTCCGTGACCTCCACTACTTTGACCTCCACCTCCACCTCCGTGACCTCCACTGCTTTGACAGCCGTGACCTCCACTGCTTTGACCTCCACCTCCGTGACCGCCACCTCCACCTCCATGACCTCCACCGCCGCTACCCCCATGACCTTGATGGCAAGGTTCTGATGAGAAATAGAAGTATAATTTGAAAGAATGGCTGAGATACATTGACTACTTCTAAATGATGGAAATGTCAGTAAAAAAATCAGATCATACAAAGACAGCTTATTTAAAACAGAAACACCCCACATTGAGGTACTTTTATTAATTTTACACTAAAAGGAGGGACTCAGAAGCGCACAGAAAATATTCAACTCCGATGTACTGGAATTTTGGGAATCCATAAATGAAGATACATGTGACCCTACAGATCTGTCAGGTCTCATTTATTCAAAGTCGGTCTCATTTGAAGTCGGTCTCATTGATTTTTAGTATCAGGGGACCCATAAACTTCCATTGAGTTTCACCGATGTAAATCTGTATTATTCTTTTAAAATTCCCTTCTGAACCTAAACCCATATTTTAAAGCCCTCAGTCTATGGAATTTTACATCAATTGAGCATATTTTCCATGTATCACCATCTTAACAGTATGATAATAATCTAAGCCAATCTTTCATAGATCTTACCAAGTGGCAAACCTATTTGTCATAGATAAAGCCTAGTGGCAAACAGTCCAGCAAATTGAAATCGTATTCAGGACTGTATTATGATCACACTACTGACCTGGAGATAGTTAGAAGGTATGATGGCAATCAATCACAAAAGCTTAATTAAAAATTGGTTTTCAATGTGGTTTTGGTTTAAATACATGTTGTGTTTTGGTTCTGATTTTGCCTACAATCTATTTGTTTTTGGTTTTATATTTTCACCAAATTATGAACAGAACACAAAATAAGCAGGAACATGTTTGAAAGCACAACAAAAAAATAAAATATGCTTAAATAATTATACAATTATACAAATTATTGCAAAACTTTCCCCATCTCTTTCTAACAAAAACATGAAAAAGTTTTAGAACAAAAACTAAAACACCAGTGAGGGTGCCCACCCTTATTGTATATAAGTTATTGTGCAATCTATTGCTATTTCAATCTTTTGTTTTAAAAAGACCCATTTTGGGAAAAGGCAAAACCCTCTCATACAATTACAGACAAGGTGAAGGCAGTGATGTGAAGGAGATTGCTGGTTCAAATGAGCAGTGTTTTCCTTAATCAACTTTATACATAACAAACATCATCATGGTCTCTACAGTCATTCTTTCCTTTCCATTTTATGCTCCAGTTTTAAATGACTGTTGTCCCCCCCGATAGTAATAAGTGTATTGATGCATTGTTTTATAATTTATTGGGAGTACTGTAAAGAGGAAAACCACAAACAGTGTGACTGTGCATATTGCTGCACAATGAATTACAGGCCCTCCCGTAAACAACAGGATTAAGATCTGATTGACCATGCAGATTTTCTTACCTGGGCATTTTGGGGCATGGCATGCGTCCTTGCATGATTTAGCTGGTGCACATGCTGAAATGAGAGAGAATGAATATCACTGAGACAGATAAGTGCAAATCCTGTATGTTTTTTATGGACCTCGTAAATACAACTTGAATTTGTGATAGCTAATGGCCAATCAAACAAAAGCTTTGAAAACATACAGTAGATGAATAGGGTTCAACAAGTGCATTTTTTGCCAATAGGTTAACAATAGAAAAAGTGATGCATCCATGTATCAGGGTGAGTGCATATCGGTGAGGGAGTTGAGGAGAGTGAAAAAATAAGCTACTTTTCACAATTTAGTGTTTTTTCCCCTCATGTTTTCCCCTTTTCCTTACTTCCAAACACCCTGCAGTTCTGAGTTGCATTAACATTTCAATATTTTAACAATCTGCTTCAAATGTAGGTACAATGCCTTGGTTTACATGTTTCATATACTGTGATGCACTTACATTTTCCATTTCAGGAAACAATATCTCTTTATGATGATACATTTGGAACAGTTTACTTGACTTTCAAATGATCTTGAAGTATCTCCCTGCTAAATAGAACAGCAGCGCCATAAAGAACTATGCACAGATTAAAACTATCCTCTTTCCACTGTTGTTTAAGTTCCAATAGAATACATATATTTGCAATAACTATATACAGCTAACAACATCTCTTTGTCATTCAGTCCAGCCTTTTGCATGTATAATAGAGGCACCAGCTAGTAAATTCCATGTAACCCTATTCACTGTCATAAAGAACTACTTACGGTCAGAATCTTTGCATCCACCACCCTTTGATCCAGGCATGATTGCTCTTCTAGTTATAATATGCTGTAGGGATGGAGATCTAGGATGGTACAGGTCTACCAGCAATGCCCGATGGTGCTGCTTTTATACACGAAGTGAAACCATTCAATTATTGACAAGTACTTTCAGGAACCAATGGGATCCAAACATCTATAATGAAGTATTTATTATTCAATGCATTTTTTGTTAAATTGTTTGCTTTAATCAAGGGCAGGGTGTTTCTCAATTTTGTATTTTTTCTTTTACACCAATAAAATAATGGGTTTGCTGGTGTTTTTCTTTGCTACTCACTGTTGTGAGTAATTTCCAGCATAATACAAGCATTATTAGCTGACTGGGATACTAAGGAAATGTTCCCATACATGAGCTTGAATGACAGCATAACTCCCTTCTTCAGGATGACCCATTGGAATTGCTTTGCAGTGCATTGCTGGCAGCCAGGGGGGTAACTTGTTTTGTGGCATGAGGCACCTCTATTCCTGTATTACCTGCATCTTCTTATTTACAAATCTACTTTAATAATAATAATATATTTATATATAGACAAAACAGACAAATTGAGTTGCACCTCCCCCCACATCACCACAATTTCCTACAGAAAGGTTTAATGCTTTGCCTGTAAACTGAGAAATTCAACTTCCTGGTTAATGACACTCATGGCTGCAGCGTTCCACTTCACACGCATGCACATAGGACACAAGGCTTGCATTGGGGATGCCCTTCACTAATAATGGGACATTGAACTTGTAAAATCAAAGGTACAAACAAACAAGAGCCAGCACCACCTAGGCAAAAACACTCTACAGTGGCAACTAAACTAACTCTCAGGCGGCCTGCACCGCGGGTAATTTAAAACCCTGTGCAGACGCGGCCATTCTTTTTTCTGGCGCCGCAGGCGCTTCCCATTGTTCAGCGCATTAGCGATGAATGGGGAAATGGGCCGTGCGCGGCCGCAAGATGCGGCTGGCGCGCGGCCAAGTTTGGCGGCTGCCGAAAAAAGCCCAGAAAAATTGCGGGTAAATGGCAGAATAAAGCTGGCCGCAGCAGTATCAGACACTGAATTAGGTGAGGGTAACACCAAGGGTCCCTGTACACCCTAAATATAGTCACAGTATTTAAATAAAGGTGACCCGCACACAAACAAGAAGTTGACAAACAATTACACGGAAATACAAGGTGACAATAAATCACAAACACACATAAAAGAGAGATATACTGTATACATGAAAAAAAAGCACCATAGATTAATGAGTGAATAGGATACACATCACCTAATACCTAATATCAGGGTAATTGCAAAAAGGAGCAATACTTATAAAAAGGGGTGGCTTATAAGAAGGGGCAACGTTTCAGGACCTATTGTCCTTTCTTCTGGCCCATTCCCACGCATCTAAACATAATACTTCCCTTGTGTGTCCCTCCTTTTTGCAATTACCCTTTTTTTCAATGAGGCTTTTTATTGGCACTTTTTGCACACCTTTTTGCATGATATTAAGTATTAGGTGATGTGTATCGCATTCACTCATTACTCCATGGTGCTTTTATTCGTGTATATACTGTATCTCTCTTTTATGTGTGTTAGTGATTTATTGTCACCTTGTATTTCCATGTATTTGTTTGTTACCTTTCATGACTGTGACAGTAGTTTTTTTTTTTTAACCTTATATACAGTTTTCTACTGATACTTAATACTAAAAATGGATTTATAGACAGTGATTTGTCAGTAGTTTTCTTGTTTGTGTGCAGGTCACATTAATTTAAATACTGTGACTATTTAAATATTGTAAAATAAAAGGGTTTTATTTATTTTTATTATTTTTTTGTATTATGGAGAGAATACATGGCGGGGCTTAGAGAAAACATAATATGATGAATATTTGTCATATTTAACCACATTTAAAATTGTAAAACGTTGTCGATAAAATTGCATACCTTTATTACTGTCTACTGTGTCTTTGCATTTGCAATTTATGCAGGACAATTTAATAATAACCCCCCATTTTTTTTAATACTTGATTTTTTGGTTTTCTATTCAATAGTAACTTTATTAACCTTAGGTATCTTTGGTTTACATACTGTATACAAAAATATTCAACACACACACGGTCTCAGGCAGTTATAACTTTATGAACTTTTCAGACAGATTTAACAGATGACAACAAGACTACATTTCTCGCTTATTAAATGCTTGTTAAATACTGTACACTTTTAATTCCATGGGACTTTGCTGAATTACAGTGTGCCAACAACATTGTGTGCAGGTCACATTAATTTAATTACTGTGACTTTATTTATATATTGTAAAATAAAAGGGTCTTATTTATTTTTATTATTTTTTTGTAATATGGAGAGAATACATTCCGGGGCTTAGAGAAAACATAATGTGATGAATATTTGTCATATTTAACAACATTTAAAATTGTAAAACTTTATCAATAAAATTGCATACCTTTATTGCAGTCTACTACAATACAATACAATATAATATAATAGCAATGCTAGATACAGAATAGTCACTCCGCGCTGGTGCTGCCAATTGGAAAAGACCCTCTTGCTGCCGTCTGACCAAGGGACTCCACACCCCCTACAAACGTGAACTCCTGAATGGGAGCTCGCAGACAAGAAAAGAAAATAGGCAGATAGGCGCACTGAGGGACACAAACTAGTTTATTAACAACCCCAATAATAGGATCAATGTAAAACACATGCACAATTAAAACACTCAAAGATACGTTAAAAACTAAATCAATGGGCTAGGAGGGGGACAGGACAGCAACGTATCAACACTGTGCAGCCAAAAGAAGGGGTCCGGACCCAAACTGTTAACGTACCAGGCAGCAGAGAGACATGAGTAATCCTGCACAGCCTCCGCTGGAAAAACTCCATGGGAACAGTCTCACGTGACCTCTACGCGTTTTGCACGTAGTGCTTTGTGAGGAGGTCACGTGATGACGCTGCCCATGGAGTAAATATCATGTTTTTAAGTATCTGTTTTACAATAATAGCAATGCTGTTCAAGTGTACTGTCTTTTTCCTTTTAACAATTGAGCATGCATTGTGTCTTTATTCTAGTAGTGATCTTATATGTGATTCAATATTGGGCACTTTCTGTGACATCCTCCCATCATAATTTGAAACAATAACTTATATCACGATTAGTGTTAGTGATTTGCCAGCCTACTAAAACCTGTTAGTTTTAAGAACATTGAATTATTTTAGTGTTAGTATTAATGTTAGTGTCACCATCCATTTACTTTAGAGATTTATTGTATTATGTATGCTTATTATTTATTAATAAATTAATAATAATTATTAATTATGCAGTGGATGACGTCGCCGTCGAGAGCTTCCTGATACGCCAGGATTCGGAGGGGGAAGACTTCTAAAGTTAAGATAAATATTGAATGTATGTAGATGCCTTTTTTCAGGGGTTTTTTAAATTGCATTTATTTATTTATTTTTTATGTTTATGATTGCCCATTAACTGCTAATGTATTAATCTGTGCCCCTGGAACAGATAAATACAGTGACAGGCAATGCATTTTTGGCAAATGATTGTTTTGTATTGATTGTTATTTTTTCTATTTCTGTTTATTGTTTTGATTAAATTGTTTGGAATTTGGATGGCTTGTTTTTAGCACATTTGTGGATTGACTAGCGGTTATATTTCTTGATTTGTTTTGTTGGTTAGGTGTTTCTTTATTTGCATTCTAGTATTTTGGTAAAACATAATTTTTATTCTTTAGCGGTTTTGGTGTTAGAATAATTTTATTGATGTGTAGTTGAGGATTTCTAGTTCTATTATTTTTGTGGTGTTTAGGTGCTTGTTTATGTCTTTAATTATTGTGTATTGTTGTCCTTGATTGTTTTAAAAGGTTGGCCATTGACTGCTATAGTGGCTTATCATACCCATATTATATTCCCCTCCCTTCTCCACCAGCAGGTATTTTGCACCCAGCAGGTACCTTACAGAAAGTGCACCAACCATAACTACACTCAAATTAGTGGGCCGTGTGGTCACACACATTGGGTTTGGGTGTTGGACACTGTGGGACATTGTGGGATTAGGCCCCTGTGAGCCAACAGGTAAAGGGCAGCACCAGTAGCCATCTTGTTTAGGGCTACATTTGTAGATGTTGCTGAGATTGAGACCTGGGGTGCCTGAACTCAGAGTTATCATGTCACTCACTCTCTCATTACCCTCACACCAGGAGGTGTATGAGTGGGCGGTAAAAAGGCAAGCCTCGCCCCTATAAACGCTTGCTGTTGGACAAGTCCCAGCTAACACCTCCTCTTATGACATATGTTTGCTGCTGGGTCAGTACCCAGGCTTACGGGAGGCCAAAATCCTAGCCTGCCGCACAGACACAGATGGGGCATGGTGTTCAATGTTAGTGAGTGGGGGACAAGATTTAACATAGGAAGGTGGTCACTCCAATTTATGGCTCCCTGGAGCGCTCACTCAAAGGTGCCCCATTATCTACCCCGAAAGGCCGGTATAGTTGGAACCCCGTAGTCCTGGCACGGATTTGCAGGAGGTTGCTATGTGACTGTCCTCATCGCCCCCAGAGAGTCTTTGCGGAGACGACACTAGTGTCATATCCTGCTACAACTGCGGTTCAAGTATAGGCAGCCCTAGCCCCCACCGGATGGGTGACATACAAATGAGTCAAAGAGTGAGGCGTCCACCCATCAGAGGGGCTTGCGATCAATTAGGGGCACCCCACTATGAGTCTCAGCCGCCAGATAAAGCTAAGCTGGCCTCCGTCATTAATATGTTTACCGAACTATATCAAATTGTTTAGAGTCAATAATGCTAAGTTGTATTATCATGCTTGCTTTTTTATTATATAACTTATGCAGTTTAATGCTGTCCTCCAAGCGGGGTTGTTGATGTTTTCACCAGGGGGATGATGTAGCCAAGTCCCCTATGGCTCCCCGGTTCCTCCGCGCTCTCTTCCCTAACTCTGCTGCTGCCGAGTGGTTACGGGTGGCGGCGGGCTCACCAGCGGCCCTTGCAGGGCGCCGCCATGTTGAAGGGGTGTATAGTGTACGTGCTAGGGCTCGCGCAGGTACAGTGAGTGTGTGGCAGCCATTGAAGGGTTGCGCTTGCGCAGTGTTGTAAGCGAATGCGGCGGCCCATAGGAATAGGTTCCGCGGGGACTGCAATCCACTTAGTGCTCAGGGGCAAGAATACCATGTGAAGCCAGGGATCCAATCGCGCTGCCAGATTTCCTGAAACAGGAGATAGATCTTTGCACGCTGGAAGAGGAGGAGTCAGTCAGAGCTGGGAGAGGATAGGGGTAAGAGATGTATGTGCAGGGGTCTGTGACTCTCTGCACTAGGCCAGATTTCCCCTTAGGCCCCAGCTAGGCCCCGACTCACGCTAAAGATTGTGGTTGCTACAGGGAAAGACCCTTAGGTAGGGACCCTGCTCCTTTAGATATATATAGTACAGGGAAACAGCTGCTACGCTGCACGAATCATAGGACCAGGGACCAGGCTACTGTGTCAGAATCATAGACTATCATCAAGGTGGGACACTCCACTGGGATATAACCCCACGCTGAGGTGGACGCACCATGGAGGAGACCGCTGGAACAGTGGATCCCTATCCGGGTTATTGTCGGCGCGCCCGGGTTCTGGAGCACCCGGAAGGTACCTTACAGAAAGTGCACCAACTATAACTACACTCAAATTAGAGGGCCGCGCAGTAGTTGTGGGGGAGTGAACCCCGTATTGTCCGGTGCTTCTAAAGGTCCACTGGTAAAACTGGGTGTATTGTAAAAGCAGTCTCTGACACGTAAAAGTACAAGAATGGCCACTACACGAGCATAAAAGTCCTGTGTGAGGGGAACAAGCAGCCGAAGCATACGGCAGGATAAAGGATAAAGCCTGGGTGGGGGGCTGTTGTGCAGGGAATAGTTAGAGACAGGGAGAGAGGCAACCAGCAAGCTACCCCTCCAGTGTACTCACGATACTGTCACCTGCTGCCCTGACCCAACCCGGTGTATTCACTGCCCGTGCCTAGTTTTTGTATAGATGGTCACTGCAGCAGGAATTCAACCGGAAACATGAGTAGTTAAAAACAGCTTTATTAAACTAGAATGCTGCGCATCACAGAGAGCCACTCTGACGCGTTTCGTTCCTGTGTGGAACTTTATCAAAGAGTTATGGTCTCTCACACTGAGGTCAAATATATACACAGATTCTTATCCTGATTGGTTAGCATATAATTGTAAACAGGTAATAGTAATCAGTGAGTTGTATAATTGGTATTGGAAACACCCTATACAGACAACAGTGTGTATGATAGAACAACAACAGAATTAAAAATATATCAAGTATACAATACACAGTTACATATAACTTAAAATCACAAACAGTGAGTTGCAGCATCTATGATATAAAGGTATATATCATATATAACATAAAAATAAATAAAGTTTCAAAGAATCATTGAGTCATTATAACTCTGTGGAGAATAACATAATATTTATGAAAACAAAAGCATAAAGTGGCACAAAAAAGATGCCAAATGTAAAGATAAATGCAACTATGCAATATTCATAACTCATGGAGGAATATATAAATTTATGTATCCAATTATGCATTATATTATGATACATAGAAAAAATGCATAGAAAAAATGTGCATGAGATGCATACAGACACACACTCCCAAAACTCCCCATCTGGTTAACCCATAAGGAAGTGTTTTAACTCCCAGTCCACGTTTATACCATGGGGATGGAGAGTTCTGAGAGTGTATATCCAATACATCTCTTTTTTGTTAAGTGCATTTTCCCTGTTACCACCTCTAGGATGACATGGTATATGTTCTATGGCCCTGAATGTGAAATAATTAAGGTTGCCTGCAGAACATGTAGAAAAATTTCTGGATACCGGGTGATTCAGATCTCTTTTTCTAATCAATCTGACATGCTCTGCAATCCTGGTTTTAATGGGTCTAATAGTGCGCCCCACATATTTTAGACCACAGGCATATTGTAGAACATATACTACATGGGTAATATTGCAATTGAGAAACGTTTGGATGTAATATTTATTACGATCTTCGTTGTATAAGATGTATCTTGTCTGTGCTGCATATTTGCACATGGAGCAATGACCGCACTTAAAAAAGCCTTTTGGTATGCTTTTAACATTGGTAACATTGGAACCAGATTTAACCATACTTGGAGACAAGTGAAAAGATAGTGTTTTGCCTTTTAGAGGGCCGCGCAGTTGCACACATTGGGTGTAGGTGTGGGATACTGTGGGACATTGTGGGACTGGGATTTTCAGTACACGGTGTGGGGTACACTGTGGTGGGGATACAGCCGTGCAAGGTGTGTGGGTAATTGTACATTTAGTCTTATAGAGTATAGACGTTATAGAGCATACGATATATGTGTTCCAGTAAAGGCCTTTCTTTTTTACATTGTGTGTGTTCATTGTTTGGGTCCTGTGAGGGGCTCATCCCACTATGTTGGGATCCCCCTCAGGTGGAGGCACTGCATTAAAGTTGTAAGTATATCGCCCCAGGCTCTCCGTTTCGTAGGCTTATGCCCCTGTGAGCCAACAGGTAAAGGGCAGCACCAATAGCCATCTTGTTTAGGGGGAAACAGGGCTATATACATTTGAAAAAGTGTACAGCACAAATCAGACAGTACAGTAAATGGTTTAATAAGTTTATTTTAATATGTGTAACCAGACATTTTAAAAGAGTTTGTAATTGCTGATCTGTTAAGAATTAATGTAAAGAGAGTTAACAGAATGTTTAAACCTTTCAGTCAACACACTTGAGATGATTCTGATGTTTTACTTCTTGCCTCCACCTCCACCTCCGTGACCTCCACTGCTTTGACAGCCGTGACCTCCACTGCTTTGACCTCCACCTCCGTGACCTCCACCTCCACCTCCGTGACCTCCACTGCTTTGACCTCCACCACCACCTCCGTGACCTCCACTGCTTTGACCTCCACCTCCGTGACCTCCCCCTCCACCTCCGTGACCTCCACTGCTTTGACAGCCATGACCTCCACTGCTTTGACCTCCACCACCACCACCACCTCCGTGACCTCCACTGCTTTGACCTCCACCTCCGTGACCTCCACCTCCGTGACCTCCACTACTTTGACCTCCACCTCCACCTCCGTGACCTCCACTGCTTTGACAGCCGTGACCTCCACTGCTTTGACCTCCACCTCCGTGACCGCCACCTCCACCTCCATGACCTCCACTGCCGCTACCCCCATGACCTTGATGGCAAGGTTCTGATGAGAAATAGAAGTATAATTTGAAAGAATGGCTGAGATACATTGACTACTTCTAAATGATGGAAATGTCAGTAAAAAAATCAGATCATACAAAGACAGCTTATTTAAAACAGAAACACCCCACATTGAGGTACTTTTATTAATTTTACACTAAAAGGAGGGACTCAGAAGCGCACAGAAAATATTCAACTCCGATGTACTGGAATTTTGGGAATCCATAAATGAAGATACATGTGACCCTACAGATCTGTCAGGTCTCATTTATTCAAAGTCGGTCTCATTTGAAGTCGGTCTCATTGATTTTTAGTATCAGGGGACCCATAAACTTCCATTGAGTTTCACCGATGTAAATCTGTATTATTCTTTTAAAATTCCCTTCTGAACCTAAACCCATATTTTAAAGCCCTCAGTCTATGGAATTTTACATCAATTGAGCATATTTTCCATGTATCACCATCTTAACAGTATGATAATAATCTAAGCCAATCTTTCATAGATCTTACCAAGTGGCAAACCTATTTGTCATAGATAAAGCCTAGTGGCAAACAGTCCAGCAAATTGAAATCGTATTCAGGACTGTATTATGATCACACTACTGACCTGGAGATAGTTAGAAGGTATGATGGCAATCAATAACAAAAGCTTAATTAAAAATTGGTTTTCAATGTGATTTTGGTTTAAATACATGTTGTGTTTTGGTTCTGGTTTTGCCTACAATCTATTTGTTTTTGGTTTTATATTTTCACCAAATTATGAACAGAACACAAAATAAGCAGGAACATGTTTGAAAGCACAACAAAAAAATAAAATATGCTTAAATAATTATACAATTATACAAATTATTGCAAAACTTTCCCCATCTCTTTCTAACAAAAACATGAAAAAGTTTTAGAACAAAAACTAAAACACCAGTGGGGGTGCCCACCCTTATTGTATATAAGTTATTGTGCAATCTATTGCTATTTCAATCTTTTGTTTTAAAAAGACCCATTTTGGGAAAAGGCAAAACCCTCTCATACAATTACAGACAAGGTGAAGGCAGTGATGTGAAGGAGATTGCTGGTTCAAATGAGCAGTGTTTTCCTTAATCAACTTTATACATAACAAACATCATCATGGTCTCTACAGTCATTCTTTCCTTTCCATTTTATGCTCCAGTTTTAAATGACTGTTGTCCCGCCGATAGTAATAAGTGTATTGATGCATTGTTTTATAATTTATTGGGAGTACTGTAAAGAGGAAAACCACAAACAGTGTGACTGTGCATATTGCTGCACAATGAATTACAGGCCCTCCCGTAAACAACAGATTAAGATCTGATTGACCATGCAGATTTTCTTACCTGGGCATTTTGGGGCAGGGCATGCGTCCTTGCATGATTTAGCTGGTGCACATGCTGAAATGAGAGAGAATGAATATCACTGAGACAGATAAGTGCAAATCCTGTATGTTTTTTATGGACCTCGTAAATACAACTTGAATTTGTGATAGCTAATGGCCAATCAAACAAAAGCTTTGAAAACATACAGTAGATGAATAGGGTTCAACAAGTGCATTTTTTGCCAATAGGTTAACAATAGAAAAAGTGATGCATCCATGTATCAGGGTGAGTGCATATCGGTGAGGGAGTTGAGGAGAGTGAAAAAAGAAGCTACTTTTCACAATTTAGTGTTTTTTCCCCTCATGTTTTCCCCTTTTCCTTACTTCCAAACACCCTGCAGTTCTGAGTTGCATTAACATTTCAATATTTTAACAATCTGCTTCAAATGTAGGTACAATGCCTTGGTTTACATGTTTCATATACTGTGTTGCACTTACATTTTCCATTTCAGGAAACAATATCTCTTTATGATGATACATTTGGAACAGTTTACTTGACTTTCAAATGATCTTGAAGTATCTCCCTGCTAAATAGAACAGCAGCGCCATAAAGAACTATGCACAGATTAAAACTATCCTCTTTCCACTGTTGTTTAAATTCCAATAGAATACATATATTTGCAATAACTATATACAGCTAACAACATCTCTTTGTCATTCAGTCCAGCCTTTTGCATGTATAATAGAGGCACCAGCTAGTAAATTCCATGTAACCCTATTCACTATCATAAAGAACTACTTACGGTCAGAATCTTTGCATCCACCACCCTTTGATCCAGGCATGATTGCTCTTCTAGTTATAATATGCTGTAGGGATGGAGATCTAGGATGGTACAGGTCTACCAGCAATGCCCGATGGTGCTGCTTTTATACACGAAGTGAAACCATTCAATTATTGACAAGTACTTTCAGGAACCAATGGGATCCAAACATCTATAATTAAGTATTTATTATTCAATGCATTTTTTGTTAAATTGTTTGCTTTAATCAAGGGCAGGGTGTTTCTCAATTTTGTATTTTTTCTTTTACACCAATAAAATAATGGGTTTGCTGGTGTTTTTCTTTGCTACTCACTGTTGTGAGTAATTTCCAGCATAATACAAGCATTATTAGCTGACTGGGATACTAAGGAAATGTTCCCATACATGAGCTTGAATGACAGCATAACTCCCTTCTTCAGGATTACCCATTGGAATTGCTTTGCAGTGCATTGCTGGCAGCCAGGGGGGTAACTTGTTTTGTGGCATGAGGCACCTCTATTCCTGTATTACCTGCATCTTCTTATTTACAAATCTGCTTTAATAATAATAATATATTTATATATAGACAAAACAGACAAATTGAGTTGCACCTCCCCCCACATCACCACAATTTCCTACAGAAAGGTTTAATGCTTTGCCTGTAAACTGAGAAATTCAACTTCCTGGTTAATGACACTCATGGCTGCAGCGTTCCACTTCACACGCATGCACATAGGACACAAGGCTTGCATTGGGGATGCCCTTCACTAATAATGGGACATTGAACTTGTAAAATCAAAGGTACAAACAAACAAGAGCCAGCACCACCTGGGCAGAAACACTCTACAGTGGCGGCTAAACTAACTCTCAGGCGGCCTGCACCGCGGGTAATTTAAAACCCTGTGCAGACGCGGCCATTCTTTTTTCTGGCGCCGCAGGCGCTTCCCATTGTTCAGCGCATTAGCGATGAATGGGGAAATGGGCAGCGTGCGGCCGCAAGATGCAGCTGGCGCGCGGCCAAGTTTGGCGGCTGCCGAAAAAAGCCCAGAAAAATTGCGGGTAAATGGCAGAATAAAGCTGGCCGCAGCAGTATCAGACACTGAATTAGGTGAGGGTAACACCAAGGGTCCCTGTACACCCTAAATATAGTCACAGTATTTAAATAAAGGTGACCCGCACACAAACAAGAAGTTGACAAACAATTACACGGAAATACAAGGTGACAATAAATCACAAACACACATAAAAGAGAGATATACTGTATACATGAAAAAAAAGCACCATAGATTAATGAGTGAATAGGATACACATCACCTAATACCTAATATCAGGGTAATTGCAAAAAGGAGCAATACTTATAAAAAGGGGTGGCTTATAAGAAGGGGCAACGTTTCAGGACCTATTGTCCTTTCTTCTGGCCCATTCCCACGCATCTAAACATAATACTTCCCTTGTGTGTCCCTCCTTTTTGCAATTACCCTTTTTTTCAATGAGGCTTTTTATTGGCACTTTTTGCACACCTTTTTGCATGATATTAAGTATTAGGTGATGTGTATCGCATTCACTCATTACTCCATGGTGCTTTTATTCATGTATATACTGTATCTCTCTTTTATGTGTGTTAGTGATTTATTGTCACCTTGTATTTCCATGTATTTGTTTGTTACCTTTCATGACTGTGACAGTAGTTTTTTCTTTTAACCTTATATACAGGTTTCTACTGATACTAAATACTAAAAATGGATTTATAGACAGTGATTTGTCAGTAGTTTTCTTGTTTGTGTGCAGGTCACATTAATTTAAATACTGTGACTATTTAAATATTGTAAAATAAAAGGGTTTTATTTATTTTTATTATTTTTTTGTATTATGGAGAGAATACATGGCGGGGCTTAGAGAAAACATAATATGATGAATATTTGTCATATTTAACCACATTTAAAATTGTAAAACGTTGTCGATAAAATTGCATACCTTTATTACTGTCTACTGTGTCTTTGCATTGGCAATTTATGCAGGACAATTTAATAATAACCCCCCATTTTTTTTAATACTTGATTTTTTGGTTTTCTATTCAATAGTAACTTTATTAACCTTAGGTATGTTTGGTTTACATACTGTATACAAAAATATTCAACACACACACGGTCTCAGGCAGTTATAACTTTATGAACTTTTAAGACAGATTTAACAGATGACAACAAGACTACTTTTCTCGCTTATTAAATGCTTGTTAAATACTGTACACTTTTAATTCCATGGGACTTTGCTGAATTACAGTGTGCCAATGACCTTGTGTGCAGGTCACATTAATTTAATTACTGTGACTTTATTTATATATTGTAAAATAAAAGGGTCTTATTTATTTTTATTATTTTTTTGTAATATGGAGAGAATACATTCCGGGGCTTAGAGAAAACATAATGTGATGAATATTTGTCATATTTAACAACATTTAAAATTGTAAAACGTTATCAATAAAATTGCATACCTTTATTGCAGTCTACTACAATACAATACAATATAATATAATAGCAATGCTAGATACAGAATAGTCACTCCGCGCTGGTGCTGCCAATTGGAAAAGACCCTCTTGCTGCCGTCTGACCAAGGGACTCCACACCCCCTACAAACGTGAACTCCTGAATGGGAGCTCGCAGACAAGAAAAGAAAATAGGCAGATAGGCGCACTGAGGGACACAAACTAGTTTATTAACAACCCCAATAATAGGATCAATGTAAAACACATGCACAATTAAAACACTCAAAGATACGTTAAAAACTAAATCAATGGGCTAGAAGGGGGACAGGACAGCAACGTATCAACACTGTGCAGCCAAAAGAAGGGGTCTGGACCCAATCTGTTAACGTACCAGGCAGCAGAGAGACATGAGTAATCCTGCATAGCCTCCGCTGGAAAAACTCCACGGGAACAGTCTCACGTGACCTCTACGCGTTTTGCACGTAGTGCTTCGTGAGGAGGTCACGTGATGACGCTGCCCCTGGAGTAAATATCATGTTTTTAAGTATCTGTTTTACAATAATAGCAATGCTGTTCAAGTGTACTGTCTTTTTCCTTTTAACAATTGAGCATGCATTGTGTCTTTATTCTAGTAGTGATCTTATATGTGATTCAATATTGGGCACTTTCTGTGACATCCTCCCATCATAATTTGAAACAATAACTTATATCACGATTAGTGTTAGTGATTTGCCAGCCTACTAAAACCTGTTAGTTTTAAGAACATTGAATTATTTTAGTGTTAGTATTAATGTTAGTGTCACCATCCATTTACTTTAGAGATTTATTGTATTATGTATGCTTATTATTTATTAATAAATTAATAATAATTATTAATTATGCAGTGGATGACGTCGCCGTCGAGAGCTTCCTGATACGCCAGGATTCGGAGGGGATAGACTTCTAAAGTTAAGATAAATATTGAATGTATGTAGATGCCTTTTTTCAGGTTTTTTTTAAATTGCATTTATTTATTTATTTTTTATGTTTATGATTGCCCATTAACTGCTAATGTATTAATCTGTGCCCCTGGAACAGATAAATACAGTGACAGGCAATGCATTTTTTGGCAAATGATTGTTTTGTATTGATTGTTATTTTTTCTATTTCTGTTTATTGTTTTGATTAAATTGTTTGGAATTTGGATGGCTTGTTTTTAGCACATTTGTGGATTGACTAGCGGTTATATTTCTTGATTTGTTTTGTTGGTTAGGTGTTTCTTTATTTGCATTCTAATATTTTGGTAAAACATAATTTTTATTCTTTAGCGGTTTTGGTGTTAGAATAATTTTATTGATGTGTAGTTGAGGATTTCTAGTTCTATTATTTTTGTGGTGTTTAGGTGCTTGTTTATGTCTTTAATTATTGTGTATTGTTGTCCTTGATTGTTTTAAAAGGTTGGCCATTGACTGCTATAGTGGCTTATCATACCCATATTATATTCCCCTCCCTTCTCCACCAGCAGGTATTTTGCACCCAGCAGGTACCTTACAGAAAGTGCACCAACCATAACTACACTCAAATTAGTGGGCCGTGTGGTCACACACATTGGGTTTGGGTGTTGGACACTGTGGGACATTGTGGGATTAGGCCCCTGTGAGCCAACAGGTAAAGGGCAGCACCAGTAGCCATCTTGTTTAGGGCTACATTTGTAGATGTTGCTGAGATTGAGACCTGGGGTGCCTGAACTCAGAGTTATCATGTCACTCACTCTCTCATTACCCTCACACCAGGAGGTGTATGAGTGGGCGGTAAAAAGGCAAGCCTCGCCCCTATAAACGCTTGCTGTTGGACAAGTCCCAGCTAACACCTCCTCTTATGACATATGTTTGCTGCTGGGTCAGTACCCAGGCTTACGGGAGGCCAAAATCCTAGCCTGCCGCACAGACACAGATGGGGCATGGTGTTCAATGTTAGTGAGTGGGGGACAAGATTTAACATAGGAAGGTGGTCACTCCAATTTATGGCTCCCTGGAGCGCTCACTCAAAGGTGCCCCATTATCTACCCCGAAAGGCCGGTATAGTTGGAACCCCGTAGTCCTGGCATGGATTTGCAGGAGGTTGCTATGTGACTGTCCTCATCGCCCCCAGAGAGTCTTTGCGGAGACGACACTAGTGTCATATCCTGCTACAACTGCGGTTCAAGTATAGGCAGCCCTAGCCCCCACCGGATGGGTGACATACAAATGAGTCAAAGAGTGAGGCGTCCACCCACCAGAGGGGCTTGCGATCAATTAGGGGCACCCCACTATGAGTCTCAGCCGCCAGATAAAGCTAAGCTGGCCTCCGTCATTAATATGTTTACCGAACTGTATCAAATTGTTTAGAGTCAATAATGCTAAGTTGTATTATCATGCTTGCTTTTTTATTATATAACTTATGCAGTTTAATGCTGTCCTCCAAGCGGGGTTGTTGATGTTTTCACCAGGGGGAGGATGTAGCCAGGTCCCCTATGGCTCCCCGGTTCCTCCGCGCTCTCTTCCCTAACTCTGCTGCTGCCGAGTGGTTACGGGTGGCGGCGGGCTCACCAGCGGCCCTTGCAGGGCGCCGCCATGTTGAAGGGGTGTATAGTGTACGTGCTAGGGCTCGCGCAGGTACGGTGAGTGTGTGGCAGCTATTGAAGGGTTGCGCTTGCGCAGTGTTGTAAGCGAATGCGACGGCCCATAGGAATAGGTTCCGCGGGGACTGCAATCCACTTAGTGCTCAGGGGCAAGAATACCATGTGAAGCCAGGGATCCAATCGCGCTGCCAGATTTCCTGAAACAGGAGATAGATCTTTGCACGCTGGAAGAGGAGGAGTCAGTCAGAGCTGGGAGAGGATAGGGGTAAGAGATGTATGTGCAGGGGTCTGTGACTCTCTGCACTAGGCCAGATTTCCCCATAAGCCCCAGCTAGGCTCCGACTCACGCTAAAGATTGTGGTTGCTACAGGGAAAGACCCTTAGGTAGGGACCCTGCTCCTTTAGATATATATAGTACAGGGAAACAGCTGCTACGCTGCACGAACCTGATACCAGTGGTCTGGGACCAGGCTACTGTGGCAGAATCATAGACTATCATCAAGGTGGGACACTCCACTGGGATATAACCCCACGCTGAGGTGGACGCACCATGGAGGAGACCGCTGGAACAGTGGATCCCTATCCGGGTTATTGTCGGCGCGCCCGGGTTCTGGAGCACCCGGAAGGTACCTTACAGAAAGTGCACCAACTATAACTACACTCAAATTAGAGGGCCGCGCAGTTGCACACATTGGGTGTAGGTGTGGGATACTGTGGGACATTGTGGGACTGGGATTTTCAGTACACGGTGTGGGGTACACTGTGGTGGGGATACAGCCGTGCAAGGTGTGTGGGTAATTGTACATTTAGTCTTATAGAGTATAACCGTTATAGAGCATACGATATATGTGTTCCAGTAAAGGCCTTTCTTTTTTACATTGTGTGTGTTCATTGTTTGGGTCCTGTGAGGGGCTCCTCCCACTATGTTGGGATCCCCCTCAGGTGGAGGCACTGCATCAAAGTTGTAAGTATATCGCCCCAGGCTCTCCGTTTCGGAGGCTTATGCCCCTGTGAGCCAACAGGTAAAGGGCAGCACCAATAGCCATCTTGTTTAGGGGGAAACAGGGCTATATACATTTGAAAAAGTGTACAGCACAAATCAGACAGTACAGTAAATGGTTTAATAAGTTTATTTTAATATGTGTAACCAGACATTTTAAAAGAGTTTGTAATTGCTGATCTGTTAAGAATTAATGTAAAGAGAGTTAACAGAATGTTTAAACCTTTCAGTCAACACACTTGAGATGATTCTGATGTTTTACTTCTTGCCTCCACCTCCACCTCCGTGACCTCCACTGCTTTGACAGCCGTGACCTCCACTGCTTTGACCTCCACCTCCGTGACCTCCCCCTCCACCTCCGTGACCTCCACTGCTTTGACAGCCATGACCTCCACTGCTTTGACCTCCACCACCACCACCACCTCCGTGACCTCCACTGCTTTGACCTCCACCTCCGTGACCTCCACCTCCACCTCCGTGACCTCCACTACTTTGACCTCCACCTCCACCTCCGTGACCTCCACTGCTTTGACAGCCGTGACCTCCACTGCTTTGACCTCCACCTCCGTGACCGCCACCTCCACCTCCATGACCTCCACCGCCGCTACCCCCATGACCTTGATGGCAAGGTTCTGATGAGAAATAGAAGTATAATTTGAAAGAATGGCTGAGATACATTGACTACTTCTAAATGATGGAAATGTCAGTAAAAAAATCAGATCATACAAAGACAGCTTATTTAAAACAGAAACACCCCACATTGAGGTACTTTTATTAATTTTACACTAAAAGGAAGGACTCAGAAGCGCACAGAAAATATTCAACTCCGATGTACTGGAATTTTGGGAATCCATAAATGAAGATACATGTGACCCTACAGATATGTCAGGTCTCATTTATTCAAAGTCGGTCTCATTTGAAGTCGGTCTCATTGATTTTTAGTATCAGGGGACCCATAAACTTCCATTGAGTTTCACCGATGTACATCTGTATTATTCTTTTAAAATTCCCTTCTGAACCTAAACCCATATTTTAAAGCCCTCAGTCTATGGAATTTTACATCAATTGAGCATATTTTCCATGTATCACCATCTTAACAGTATGATAATAATCTAAGCCAATCTTTCATAGATCTTACCAAGTGGCAAACCTATTTGTCATAGATAAAGCCTAGTGGCAAACAGTCCAGCAAATTGAAATCGTATTCAGGACTGTATTATGATCACACTACTGACCTGGAGATAGTTAGAAGGTATGATGGCAATCAATCACAAAAGCTTAATTAAAAATTGGTTTTCAATGTGGTTTTGGTTTAAATACATGTTGTGTTTTGGTTCTGGTTTTGCCTACAATCTATTTGTTTTTGGTTTTATATTTTCACCAAATTATGAACAGAACACAAAATAAGCAGGAACATGTTTGAAAGCACAACAAAAAATAAAATATGCTTAAATAATTATACAATTATACAAATTATTGCAAAACTTTCCCCATCTCTTTCTAACAAAAACATGAAAAAGTTTTAGAACAAAAACTAAAACACCAGTGAGGGTGCCCACCCTTATTGTATATAAGTTATTGTGCAATCTATTGCTATTTCAATCTTTTGTTTTAAAAAGACCCATTTTGGGAAAAGGCAAAACCCTCTCATACAATTACAGACAAGGTGAAGGCAGTGATGTGAAGGAGATTGCTGGTTCAAATGAGCAGTGTTTTCCTTAATCAACTTTATACATAACAAACATCATCATGGTCTCTACAGTCATTCTTTCCTTTCCATTTTATGCTCCAGTTTTAAATGACTGTTGTCCCCCCCGATAGTAATAAGTGTATTGATGCATTGTTTTATAATTTATTGGGAGTACTGTAAAGAGGAAAACCACAAACAGTGTGACTGTGCATATTGCTGCACAATGAATTACAGGCCCTCCCGTAAACAACAGGATTAAGATCTGATTGACCATGCAGATTTTCTTACCTGGGCATTTTGGGGCAGGGCATGCGTCCTTGCATGATTTAGCTGGTGCACATGCTGAAATGAGAGAGAATGAATATTACTGAGACAGATAAGTGCAAATCCTGTATGTTTTTTATGAACCTCGTAAATACAACTTGAATTTGTGATAGCTAATGGCCAATCAAACAAAAGCTTTGAAAACATACAGTAGATGAATAGGGTTCAACAAGTGCATTTTTTGCCAATAGGTTAACAATAGAAAAGTGATGCATCCATGTATCAGGGTGAGTGCATATCGGTGAGGGAGTTGAGGAGAGTGAAAAAAGAAGCTACTTTTCACAATTTAGTGTTTTTTCCCCTCATGTTTTCCCCTTTTCCTCACTTCCAAACACCCTGCAGTTCTGAGTTGCATTAACATTTTAATATTTTAACAATCTGCTTCAAATGTAGGTACAATGCCTTGGTTTACATGTTTCATATACTGTGATGCACTTATATTTTCCATTTCAGGAAACAATATCTCTTTATGATGATACATTTGGAACAGTTTACTTGACTTTCAAATGATCTTGAAGTATCTCCCTGCTAAATAGAATAGCAGCGCCATAAAGAACTATGCACAGATTAAAACTATCCTCTTTCCACTGTTGTTTAAGTTCCAATAGAATACATATATTTGCAATAACTATATACAGCTAACAACATCTCTTTGTCATTCAGTCCAGCCTTTTGCATGTATAATAGAGGCACTAGCTAGTAAATTCCAAGTAACCCTATTCACTATCATAAAGAACTACTTACGGTCAGAATCTTTGCATCCACCACCCTTTGATCCAGGCATGATTGCTCTTCTAGTTATAATATGCTGTAGGGATGGAGATCTAGGATGGTACAAGTCTACCAGCAATGCCCGATGGTGCTGCTTTTATACACGAAGTGAAACCATTCAATTATTGACAAGTACTTTCAGGAACCAATGGGATCCAAACATCTATAATTAAGTATTTATTATTCAATGCATTTTTTGTTAAATTGTTTGCTTTAATCAAGGGCAGGGTGTTTCTCAATTTTGTATTTTTTCTTTTACACCAATAAAATAATGGGTTTGCTGGTGTTTTTCTTTGCTACTCACTGTTGTGAGTAATTTCCAGCATAATACAAGCATTATTAGCTGACTGGGATACTAAGGAAATGTTCCCATACATGAGCTTGAATGACAGCATAACTCCCTTCTTCAGGATTACCCATTTGAATTGCTTTGCAGTGCATTGCTGGCAGCCAGGGGGGTAACTTGTTTTGTGGCATGAGGCACCTCTATTCCTGTATTACCTGCATCTTCTTATTTACAAATCTACTTTAATAATAATAATATATTTATATATAGACAAAACAGACAAATTGAGTTGCACCTCCCCCCACATCACCACAATTTCCTACAGAAAGGTTTAATGCTTTGCCTGTAAACTGAGAAATTCAACTTCCTGGTTAATGACACTCATGGCTGCAGCGTTCCACTTCACACGCATGCACATAGGACACAAGGCTTGCATTGGGGATGCCCTTCACTAATAATGGGACATTGAACTTGTAAAATCAAAGGTACAAACAAACAAGAGCCAGCACCACCTAGGCAAAAACACTCTACAGTGGCGGCTAAACTAACTCTCAGGCGGCCTGCACCGCGGGTAATTTAAAACCCTGTGCAGACGCGGCCATTCTTTTTTCTGGCGCCGCAGGCGCTTCCCATTGTTCAGCGCATTAGCGATGAATGGGGAAATGGGCCGCGCGTGGCCGCAAGATGCGGCTGGCGCGCGGCCAAGTTTGGCGGCTGCCGAAAAAAGCCCAGAAAAATTGCGGGTAAATGGCAGAATAAAGCTGGCCGCAGCAGTATCAGACACTGAATTAGGTGAGGGTAACACCAAGGGTCCCTGTACACCCTAAATATAGTCACAGTATTTAAATAAAGGTGACCCGCACAAAAACAAGAAGTTGACAAACAATTACACGGAAATACAAGGTGACAATAAATCACAAACACACATAAAAGAGAGATATACTGTATACATGAAAAAAAAGCACCATAGATTAATGAGTGAATAGGATACACATCACCTAATACCTAATATCAGGGTAATTGCAAAAAGGAGCAATACTTATAAAAAGGGGGGCTTATAAGAAGGGGCAACGTTTCGTGACCTCTTGTCCTTTCTTCTGGCCCATTCCCACGCATCTAAACATAGTACTTCCCTTGTGTGTCCCTCCTTTTTGCAATTACCCTTTTTTTCAATGAGGCTTTTTATTGGCACTTTTTGCACACCTTTTTGCATGATATTAAGTATTAGGTGATGTGTATCGCATTCACTCATTACTCCATGGTGCTTTTATTCATGTATATACTGTATCTCTCTTTTATGTGTGTTAGTGATTTATTGTCACCTTGTATTTCCATGTATTTGTTTGTTACCTTTCATGACTGTGACAGTAGTTTTTTTTTTTTAACCTTATATACAGGTTTCTACTGATACTAAATACTAAAAATGGATTTATAGACAGTGATTTGTCAGTAGTTTTCTTGTTTGTGTGCAGGTCACATTAATTTAAATACTGTGACTATTTAAATATTGTAAAATAAAAGGGTTTTATTTATTTTTATTATTTTTTTGTATTATGGAGAGAATACATGGCGGGGCTTAGAGAAAACATAATATGATGAATATTTGTCATATTTAACCACATTTAAAATTGTAAAACGTTGTCGATAAAATTGCATACCTTTATTACTGTCTACTGTGTCTTTGCATTTGCAATTTATGCAGGACAATTTAATAATAACCCCCCATTTTTTTTAATACTTGATTTTTTGGTTTTCTATTCAATAGTAACTTTATTAACCTTAGGTATGTTTGGTTTACATACTGTATACAAAAATATTCAACACACACACGGTCTCAGGCAGTTATAACTTTATGAACTTTTCAGACAGATTTAACAGATGACAACAAGACTACATTTCTCGCTTATTAAATGCTTGTTAAATACTGTACACTTTTAATTCCATGGGACTTTGCTGAATTACAGTGTGCCAACGACCTTGTGTGCAGGTCACATTAATTTAATTACTGTGACTTTATTTATATATTGTAAAATAAAAGGGTCTTATTTATTTTTATTATTTTTTTGTAATATGGAGAGAATACATTCCGGGGCTTAGAGAAAACATAATGTGATGAATATTTGTCATATTTAACAACATTTAAAATTGTAAAACTTTATCAATAAAATTGCATACCTTTATTGCAGTCTACTACAATACAATACAATATAATATAATAGCAATGCTAGATACAGAATAGTCACTCCGCGCTGGTGCTGCCAATTGGAAAAGACCCTCTTGCTGCCGTCTGACCAAGGGACTCCACACCCCCTACAAACGTGAACTCCTGAATGGGAGCTCGCAGACAAGAAAAGAAAATAGGCAGATAGGCGCACTGAGGGACACAAACTAGTTTATTAACAACCCCAATAATAGGATCAATGTAAAACACATGCACAATTAAAACACTCAAAGATACGTTAAAAACTAAATCAATGGGCTAGGAGGGGGACAAGACAGCAACGTATCAACACTGTGCAGCCAAAAGAAGGGGTCTGGACCAAATCTGTTAACGTACCAGGCAGCAGAGAGACATGAGTAATCCTGCACAGCCTCCGCTGGAAAAACTCCACGGGAACAGTCTCACGTGACCTCTACGCGTTTTGCACGTAGTGCTTCGTGAGGAGGTCACGTGATGACGCTGCCCCTGGAGTAAATATCATGTTTTTAAGTATCTGTTTTACAATAATAGCAATGCTGTTCAAGTGTACTGTCTTTTTCCTTTTAACAATTGAGCATGCATTGTGTCTTTATTCTAGTAGTGATCTTATATGTGATTCAATATTGGGCACTTTCTGTGACATCCTCCCATCATAATTTGAAACAATAACTTATATCACGATTAATGTTAGTGATTTGCCAGCCTACTAAAACCTGTTAGTTTTAAGAACATTGAATTATTTTAGTGTTAGTATTAATGTTAGTGTCACCATCCATTTACTTTAGAGATTTATTGTATTATGTATGCTTATTATTTATTAATAAATTAATAATAATTATTAATTATGCAGTGGATGACGTCGCCGTCGAGAGCTTCCTGATACGCCAGGATTCGGAGGGGGAAGACTTCTAAAGTTAAGATAAATATTGAATGTATGTAGATGCCTTTTTTCAGGGTTTTTTTAAATTGCATTTATTTATTTATTTTTTATGTTTATGATTGCCCATTAACTGCTAATGTATTAATCTGTGCGCCTGGAACAGATAAATACAGTGACAGGCAATGCATTTTTTGGCAAATGATTGTTTTGTATTGATTGTTATTTTTACTATTTCTGTTTATTGTTTTGATTAAATTGTTTGGAATTTGGATGGCTTGTTTTTAGCACATTTGTGGATTGACTAGCGGTTATATTTCTTGATTTGTTTTGTTGGTTAGGTGTTTCTTTATTTGCATTCTAGTATTTTGGTAAAACATAATTTTTATTCTTTAGCGGTTTTGGTGTTAGAATAATTTTATTGATGTGTAGTTGAGGATTTCTAGTTCTATTATTTTTGTGGTGTTTAGGTGCTTGTTTATGTCTTTAATTATTGTGTATTGTTGTCCTTGATTGTTTTAAAAGGTTGGCCATTGACTGCTATAGTGGCTTATCATACCCATATTATATTCCCCTCCCTTCTCCACCAGCAGGTATTTTGCACCCAGCAGGTACCTTACAGAAAGTGCACCAACCATAACTACACTCAAATTAGTGGGTCGTGTGGTCACACACATTGGGTTTGGGTGTTGGACACTGTGGGACATTGTGGGATTAGGCCCCTGTGAGCCAACAGGTAAAGGGCAGCACCAGTAGCCATCTTGTTTAGGGCTACATTTGTAGATGTTGCTGAGATTGAGACCTGGGGTGCCTGAACTCAGAGTTATCATGTCACTCACTCTCTCATTACCCTCACACCAGGAGGTGTATGAGTGGGCGGTAAAAAGGCAAGCCTCGCCCCTATAAACGCTTGCTGTTGGACAAGTCCCAGCTAACACCTCCTCTTATGACATATGTTTGCTGCTGGGTCAGTACCCAGGCTTACGGGAGGCCAAAATCCTAGCCTGCCGCACAGACATAGATGGGGCATGGTGTTCAATGTTAGTGAGTGGGGGACAAGATTTAACATAGGAAGGTGGTCACTCCAATTTATGGCTCCCTGGAGCGCTCACTCAAATGTGCCCCATTATCTACCCCGAAAGGCTGGTATAGTTGGAACCCCGTAGTCCTGGCACGGATTTGCAGGAGGTTGCTATGTGACTGTCCTCATCGCCCCCAGAGAGTCTTTGCGGAGACGACACTAGTGTCATATCCTGCTACAACTGCGGTTCAAGTATAGGCAGCCCTAGCCCCCACCGGATGGGTGACATACAAATGAGTCAAAGAGTGAGGCGTCCACCCACCAGAGGGGCTTGCGATCAATTAGGGGCACCCCACTATGAGTCTCAGCCGCCAGATAAAGCTAAGCTGGCCTCCGTCATTAATATGTTTACCGAACTGTATCAAATTGTTTAGAGTCAATAATGCTAAGTTGTATTATCATGCTTGCTTTTTTATTATATAACTTATGCAGTTTAATGCTGTCCTCCAAGCGGGGTTGTTGATGTTTTCACCAGGGGGAGGATGTAGCCAGGTCCCCTATGGCTCCCCGGTTCCTCCGCGCTCTCTTCCCTAACTCTGCTGCTGCCGAGTGGTTACGGGTGGCGGCGGGCTCATCAGCGGCCCTTGCAGGGCGCCGCCATGTTGAAGGGGTGTATAGTGTACGTGCTAGGGCTCGCGCAGGTACGGTGAGTGTGTGGCAGCCATTGAAGGGTTGCGCTTGCGCAGTGTTGTAAGCGAATGCGGCGGCCCATAGGAATAGGTTCCGCGGGGACTGCAATCCACTTAGTGCTCAGGGGCAAGAATACCATGTGAAGCCAGGGATCCAATCGCGCTGCCAGATTTCCTGAAACAGGAGATAGATCTTTGCACGCTGGAAGAGGAGGAGTCAGTCAGAGCTGGGAGAGGATAGGGGTAAGAGATGTATGTGCAGGGGTCTGTGACTCTCTGCACTAGGCCAGATTTCCCCCTAGGCCCCAGCTAGGCCCCGACTCACGCTAAAGATTGTGGTTGCTACAGGGAAAGACCCTTAGGTAGGGACCCTGCTCCTTTAGATATATATAGTACAGGGAAACAGCTGCTATGCTGCACGAACCTGATACCAGTGGTCTGGGACCAGGCTACTGTGGCAGAATCATAGACTATCATCAAGGTGGGACACTCCACTGGGATATAACCCCACGCTGAGGTGGACGCACCATGGAGGAGACCGCTGGAACAGTGGATCCCTATCCGGGTTATTGTCGGCGCGCCCGGGTTCTGGAGCACCCGGAAGGTACCTTACAGAAAGTGCACCAACTATAACTACACTCAAATTAGAGGGCCGCGCAGTTGCACACATTGGGTGTAGGTGTGGGATACTGTGGGACATTGTGGGACTGGGATTTTCAGTACACGGTGTGGGGTACACTGTGGTGGGGATACAGCCGTGCAAGGTGTGTGGGTAATTATACATTTAGTCTTATAGAGTATAGACGTTATAGAGCATACGATATATGTGTTCCAGTAAAGGCCATTCTTTTTTACATTGTGTGTGTTCATTGTTTGGGTCCTGTGAGGGGCTCCTCCCACTATGTTGGGATCCCCCTCAGGTGGAGGCACTGCATCAAAGTTGTAAGTATATCGCCCCAGGCTCTCCGTTTCGGAGGCTTATGCCCCTGTGAGCCAACAGGTAAAGGGCAGCACCAATAGCCATCTTGTTTAGGGGGAAACAGGGCTATATACATTTGAAAAAGTGTATAGCACAAATCAGACAGTACAGTAAATGGTTTAATAAGTTTCTTTTAATATGTGTAACCAGACATTTTAAAAGAGTTTGTAATTGCTGATCTGTTAAGAATTAATGTAAAGAGAGTTAACAGAATGTTTAAACCTTTCAGTCAACACACTTGAGATGATTCTGATGTTTTACTTCTTGCCTCCACCTCCACCTCCGTGACCTCCACTGCTTTGACAGCCGTGACCTCCACTGCTTTGACCTCCACCTCCGTGACCTCCACCTCCACCTCCGTGACCTCCACTGCTTTGACCTCCACCACCACCTCCGTGACCTCCACTGCTTTGACCTCCACCTCCGTGACCTCCACCTCCGTGACCTCCACTGCTTTGACAGCCATGACCTCCACTGCTTTGACCTCCACCACCACCACCACCTCCGTGACCTCCACTGCTTTGACCTCCACCTCCGTGACCTCCACCTCCACCTCCGTGACCTCCACTACTTTGACCTCCACCTCCACCTCCACCTCCGTGACCTCCACTGCTTTGACAGCCGTGACCTCCACTGCTTTGACCTCCACCTCCGTGACCGCCACCTCCACCTCCATGACCTCCACCGCCGCTACCCCCATGACCTTGATGGCAAGGTTCTGATGAGAAATAGAAGTATAATTTGAAAGGATGGCTGAGATACATTGACTACTTCTAAATGATGGAAATGTCAGTAAAAAAATCAGATCATACAAAGACAGCTTATTTAAAACAGAAACATCCCACATTGAGGTACTTTTATTAATTTTACACTAAAAGGAGGGACTCAGAAGCGCACAGAAAATATTCAACTCCGATGTACTGGAATTTTGGGAATCCATAAATGAAGATACATGTGACCCTACAGATCTGTCAGGTCTCATTTATTCAAAGTCGGTCTCATTTGAAGTCGGTCTCATTGATTTTTAGTATCAGGGGACCCATAAACTTCCATTGAGTTTCACCGATGTAAATCTGTATTATTCTTTTAAAATTCCCTTCTGAACCTAAACCCATATTTTAAAGCCCTCAGTCTATGGAATTTTACATCAATTGAGCATATTTTCCATGTATCACCATCTTAACAGTATGATAATAATCTAAGCCAATCTTTCATAGATCTTACCAAGTGGCAAACCTATTTGTCATAGATAAAGCCTAGTGGCAAACAGTCCAGCAAATTGAAATCGTATTCAGGACTGTATTATGATCACACTACTGACCTGGAGATAGTTAGAAGGTATGACGGCAATCAATCACAAAAGCTTAATTAAAAATTGGTTTTCAATGTGGTTTTGGTTTAAATACATGCTGTGTTTTGGTTCTGGTTTTGCCTACAATCTATTTGTTTTTGGTTTTATATTTTCACCAAATTATGAACAGAACACAAAATAAGCAGGAACATGTTTGAAAGCACAACAAATAAATAAAATATGCTTAGATAATTATACAATTATACAAATTATTGCAAAACTTTCCCCATCTCTTTCTAACAAAAACATGAAAAAGTTTTAGAACAAAAACTAAAACACCAGTGAGGGTGCCCACCCTTATTGTATATAAGTTATTGTGCAATCTATTGCTATTTCAATCTTTTGTTTTAAAAAGACCCATTTTGGGAAAAGGCAAAACCCTCTCATACAATTACAGACAAGGTGAAGGCAGTGATGTGAAGGAGATTGCTGGTTCAAATGAGCAGTGTTTTCCTTAATCAACTTTATACATAACAAACATCATCATGGTCTCTACAGTCATTCTTTCCTTTCCATTTTATGCTCCAGTTTTAAATGACTGTTGTCCCCCCCGATAGTAATAAGTGTATTGATGCATTGTTTTATAATTTATTGGGAGTACTGTAAAGAGGAAAACCACAAACAGTGTGACTGTGCATATTGCTGCACAATGAATTACAGGCCCTCCCGTAAACAACAGGATTAAGATCTGATTGACCATGCAGATTTTCTTACCTGGGCATTTTGGGGCAGGGCATGCGTCCTTGCATGATTTAGCTGGTGCACATGCTGAAATGAGAGAGAATGAATATCACTGAGACAGATAAGTGCAAATCCTGTATGTTTTTTATGAACCTCGTAAATACAACTTGAATTTGTGATAGCTACAATGGCCAATCAAACAAAAGGTTTGAAAACATACAGTAGATGAATAGGGTTCAACAAGTGCATTTTTTGCCAATAGGTTAACAATAGAAAAAGTGATGCGTCCATGTATCAGGGTGAGTGCATATCGGTGAGGGAGTTGAGGAGAGTGAAAAAAGAAGCTACTTTTCACAATTTAGTGTTTTTTCCCCTCATGTTTTCCCCTTTTCCTTACTTCCAAACACCCTGCAGTTCTGAGTTGCATTAACATTTCAATATTTTAACAATCTGCTTCAAATGTAGGTACAATGCCTTGGTTTACATGTTTCATATACTGTGATGCACTTACATTTTCCATTTCAGGAAACAATATCTCTTTATGATGATACATTTGGAACAGTTTACTTGACTTTCAAATGATCTTGAAGTATCTCCCTGCTAAATAGAACAGCAGCGCCATAAAGAACTATGCACAGATTAAAACTATCCTCTTTCCACTGTTGTTTAAGTTCCAATAGAATACATATATTTGCAATAACTATATACAGCTAACAACATCTCTTTGTCATTCAGTCCAGCCTTTTGCATGTATAATAGAGGCACCAGCTAGTAAATTCCATGTAACCCTATTCACTATCATAAAGAACTACTTACGGTCAGAATCTTTGCATCCACCACCCTTTGATCCAGGCATGATTGCTCTTCTAGTTATAATATGCTATAGGGATGGAGATCTAGGATGGTACAGGTCTACCAGCAATGCCCGATGGTGCTGCTTTTATACACGAAGTGAAACCATTCAATTATTGACAAGTACTTTCAGGAACCAATGGGATCCAAACATCTATAATTAAGTATTTATTATTCAATGCATTTTTTGTTAAATTGTTTGCTTTAATCAAGGGCAGGGTGTTTCTCAATTTTGTATTTTTTCTTTTACACCAATAAAATAATGGGTTTGCTGGTGTTTTTCTTTGCTACTCACTGTTGTGAGTAATTTCCAGCATAATACAAGCATTATTAGCTGACTGGGATACTAAGGAAATGTTCCCATACATGAGCTTGAATGACAGCATAACTCCCTTCTTCAGGATTACCCATTGGAATTGCTTTGCAGTGCATTGCTGGCAGCCAGGGGGGTAACTTGTTTTGTGGCATGAGGCACCTCTATTCCTGTATTACCTGCATCTTCTTATTTACAAATCTACTTTAATAATAATAATAATATATTTATATATAGACAAAACAGACAAATTGAGTTGCACCTCCCCCCACATCGCCACAATTTCCTACAGAAAGGTTTAATGCTTTGCCTGTAAACTGAGAAATTCAACTTCCTGGTTAATGACACTCATGGCTGCAGCGTTCCACTTCACACGCATGCACATAGGACACAAGGCTTGCATTGGGGATGCCCTTCACTAATAATGGGACATTGAACTTGTAAAATCAAAGGTACAAACAAACAAGAGCCAGCACCACCTAGGCAGAAACACTCTACAGTGGCAGCTAAACTAACTCTCAGGCGGCCTGCACCGCGGGTAATTTAAAACCCTGTGCAAATGCGGCCATTCTTTTTTCTGGCGCCGCAGGCGCTTCCCATTGTTCAGCGCATTAGCGATGAATGGGGAAATGGGCCGCGCGCGGCCGCAAGATGCGGCTGGCGCGCGGCCAAATTTGGCGGCTGCCGAATAAAGCCCCGAAAAATTGCGGGTAAATGGCAGAATAAAGCTGGCCGCAGCAGTATCAGACACTGAATTAGGTGAGGGTAACACCAAGGGTCCCTGTACACCCTAAATATAGTCACAGTATTTAAATAAAGGTGACCCGCACACAAACAAGAAGTTGACAAACAATTACACGGAAATACAAGGTGACAATAAATCACAAACACACATAAAAGAGAGATATACTGTATACATGAAAAAAAAGCACCATAGATTAATGAGTGAATAGGATACACATCACCTAATACCTAATATCAGGGTAATTGCAAAAAGGAGCAATACTTATAAAAAGGGGTGGCTTATAAGAAGGGGCAACGTTTCAGGACCTATTGTCCTTTCTTCTGGCCCATCCCCACGCATCTAAACATAGTACTTCCCTTGTGTGTCCCTCCTTTTTGCAATTACCCTTTTTTTCAATGAGGCTTTTTATTGGCACTTTTTGCACACCTTTTTGCATGATATTAAGTATTAGGTGATGTGTATCGCATTCACTCATTACTCCATGGTGCTTTTATTCATGTATATACTGTATCTCTCTTTTATGTGTGTTAGTGATTTATTGTCACCTTGTATTTCCATGTATTTGTTTGTTACCTTTCATGACTGTGACAGTAGTTTTTTTTTTTTAACCTTATATACAGGTTTCTACTGATACTAAATACTAAAAATGGATTTATAGACAGTGATTTGTCAGTAGTTTTCTTGTTTGTGTGCAGGTCACATTAATTTAAATACTGTGACTATTTAAATATTGTAAAATAAAAGGGTTTTATTTATTTTTATTATTTTTTTGTATTATGGAGAGAATACATGGCGGGGCTTAGAGAAAACATAATATGATGAATATTTGTCATATTTAACCACATTTAAAATTGTAAAACGTTGTCGATAAAATTGCATACCTTTATTACTGTCTACTGTGTCTTTGCATTTGCAATTTATGCAGGACAATTTAATAATAACCCCCCATTTTTTTTAATACTTGATTTTTTGGTTTTCTATTCAATAGTAACTTTATTAACCTTAGGTATGTTTGGTTTACATACTGTATACAAAAATATTCAACACACACACGGTCTCAGGCAGTTATAACTTTATGAACTTTTCAGACAGATTTAACAGATGACAACAAGACTACATTTCTCGCTTATTAAATGCTTGTTAAATACTGTACACTTTTAATTCCATGGGACTTTGCTGAATTACAGTGTGCCAACGACCTTGTGTGCAGGTCACATTAATTTAATTACTGTGACTTTATTTATATATTGTAAAATAAAAGGGTCTTATTTATTTTTATTATTTTTTTGTAATATGGAGAGAATACATTCCGGGGCTTAGAGAAAACATAATGTGATGAATATTTGTCATATTTAACAACATTTAAAATTGTAAAACTTTATCAATAAAATTGCATACCTTTATTGCAGTCTACTACAATACAATACAATATAATATAATAGCAATGCTAGATACAGAATAGTCACTCCGCGCTGGTGCTGCCAATTGGAAAAGACCCTCTTGCTGCCGTCTGACCAAGGGACTCCACACCCCCTACAAACGTGAACTCCTGAATGGGAGCTCGCAGACAAGAAAAGAAAATAGGCAGATAGGCGCACTGAGGGACACAAACTAGTTTATTAACAACCCCAATAATAGGATCAATGTAAAACACATGCACAATTAAAACACTCAAAGATACGTTAAAAACTAAAACAATGGGCTAGGAGGGGGACAAGACAGCAACGTATCAACACTGTGCAGCCAAAAGAAGGGGTCTGGACCAAATCTGTTAACGTACCAGGCAGCAGAGAGACATGAGTAATCCTGCACAGCCTCCGCTGGAAAAACTCCACGGGAACAGTCTCACGTGACCTCTACGCGTTTTGCACGTAGTGCTTCGTGAGGAGGTCACGTGATGACGCTGCCCCTGGAGTAAATATCATGTTTTTAAGTATCTGTTTTACAATAATAGCAATGCTGTTCAAGTGTACTGTCTTTTTCCTTTTAACAATTGAGCATGCATTGTGTCTTTATTCTAGTAGTGATCTTATATGTGATTCAATATTGGGCACTTTCTGTGACATCCTCCCATCATAATTTGAAACAATAACTTATATCACGATTAATGTTAGTGATTTGCCAGCCTACTAAAACCTGTTAGTTTTAAGAACATTGAATTATTTTAGTGTTAGTATTAATGTTAGTGTCACCATCCATTTACTTTAGAGATTTATTGTATTATGTATGCTTATTATTTATTAATAAATTAATAATAATTATTAATTATGCAGTGGATGACGTCGCCGTCGAGAGCTTCCTGATACGCCAGGATTCGGAGGGGGAAGACTTCTAAAGTTAAGATAAATATTGAATGTATGTAGATGCCTTTTTTCAGGGTTTTTTTAAATTGCATTTATTTATTTATTTTTTATGTTTATGATTGCCCATTAACTGCTAATGTATTAATCTGTGCGCCTGGAACAGATAAATACAGTGACAGGCAATGCATTTTTTGGCAAATGATTGTTTTGTATTGATTGTTATTTTTTCTATTTCTGTTTATTGTTTTGATTAAATTGTTTGGAATTTGGATGGCTTGTTTTTAGCACATTTGTGGATTGACTAGCGGTTATATTTCTTGATTTGTTTTGTTGGTTAGGTGTTTCTTTATTTGCATTCTAGTATTTTGGTAAAACATAATTTTTATTCTTTAGCGGTTTTGGTGTTAGAATAATTTTATTGATGTGTAGTTGAGGATTTCTAGTTCTATTATTTTTGTGGTGTTTAGGTGCTTGTTTATGTCTTTAATTATTGTGTATTGTTGTCCTTGATTGTTTTAAAAGGTTGGCCATTGACTGCTATAGTGGCTTATCATACCCATATTATATTCCCCTCCCTTCTCCACCAGCAGGTATTTTGCACCCAGCAGGTACCTTACAGAAAGTGCACCAACCATAACTACACTCAAATTAGTGGGTCGTGTGGTCACACACATTGGGTTTGGGTGTTGGACACTGTGGGACATTGTGGGATTAGGCCCCTGTGAGCCAACAGGTAAAGGGCAGCACCAGTAGCCATCTTGTTTAGGGCTACATTTGTAGATGTTGCTGAGATTGAGACCTGGGGTGCCTGAACTCAGAGTTATCATGTCACTCACTCTCTCATTACCCTCACACCAGGAGGTGTATGAGTGGGCGGTAAAAAGGCAAGCCTCGCCCCTATAAACGCTTGCTGTTGGACAAGTCCCAGCTAACACCTCCTCTTATGACATATGTTTGCTGCTGGGTCAGTACCCAGGCTTACGGGAGGCCAAAATCCTAGCCTGCCGCACAGACATAGATGGGGCATGGTGTTCAATGTTAGTGAGTGGGGGACAAGATTTAACATAGGAAGGTGGTCACTCCAATTTATGGCTCCCTGGAGCGCTCACTCAAATGTGCCCCATTATCTACCCCGAAAGGCTGGTATAGTTGGAACCCCGTAGTCCTGGCACGGATTTGCAGGAGGTTGCTATGTGACTGTCCTCATCGCCCCCAGAGAGTCTTTGCGGAGACGACACTAGTGTCATATCCTGCTACAACTGCGGTTCAAGTATAGGCAGCCCTAGCCCCCACCGGATGGGTGACATACAAATGAGTCAAAGAGTGAGGCGTCCACCCACCAGAGGGGCTTGCGATCAATTAGGGGCACCCCACTATGAGTCTCAGCCGCCAGATAAAGCTAAGCTGGCCTCCGTCATTAATATGTTTACCGAACTGTATCAAATTGTTTAGAGTCAATAATGCTAAGTTGTATTATCATGCTTGCTTTTTTATTATATAACTTATGCAGTTTAATGCTGTCCTCCAAGCGGGGTTGTTGATGTTTTCACCAGGGGGAGGATGTAGCCAGGTCCCCTATGGCTCCCCGGTTCCTCCGCGCTCTCTTCCCTAACTCTGCTGCTGCCGAGTGGTTACGGGTGGCGGCGGGCTCATCAGCGGCCCTTGCAGGGCGCCGCCATGTTGAAGGGGTGTATAGTGTACGTGCTAGGGCTCGCGCAGGTACGGTGAGTGTGTGGCAGCCATTGAAGGGTTGCGCTTGCGCAGTGTTGTAAGCGAATGCGGCGGCCCATAGGAATAGGTTCCGCGGGGACTGCAATCCACTTAGTGCTCAGGGGCAAGAATACCATGTGAAGCCAGGGATCCAATCGCGCTGCCAGATTTCCTGAAACAGGAGATAGATCTTTGCACGCTGGAAGAGGAGGAGTCAGTCAGAGCTGGGAGAGGATAGGGGTAAGAGATGTATGTGCAGGGGTCTGTGACTCTCTGCACTAGGCCAGATTTCCCCCTAGGCCCCAGCTAGGCCCCGACTCACGCTAAAGATTGTGGTTGCTACAGGGAAAGACCCTTAGGTAGGGACCCTGCTCCTTTAGATATATATAGTACAGGGAAACAGCTGCTATGCTGCACGAACCTGATACCAGTGGTCTGGGACCAGGCTACTGTGGCAGAATCATAGACTATCATCAAGGTGGGACACTCCACTGGGATATAACCCCACGCTGAGGTGGACGCACCATGGAGGAGACCGCTGGAACAGTGGATCCCTATCCGGGTTATTGTCGGCGCGCCCGGGTTCTGGAGCACCCGGAAGGTACCTTACAGAAAGTGCACCAACTATAACTACACTCAAATTAGAGGGCCGCGCAGTTGCACACATTGGGTGTAGGTGTGGGATACTGTGGGACATTGTGGGACTGGGATTTTCAGTACACGGTGTGGGGTACACTGTGGTGGGGATACAGCCGTGCAAGGTGTGTGGGTAATTATACATTTAGTCTTATAGAGTATAGACGTTATAGAGCATACGATATATGTGTTCCAGTAAAGGCCATTCTTTTTTACATTGTGTGTGTTCATTGTTTGGGTCCTGTGAGGGGCTCCTCCCACTATGTTGGGATCCCCCTCAGGTGGAGGCACTGCATCAAAGTTGTAAGTATATCGCCCCAGGCTCTCCGTTTCGGAGGCTTATGCCCCTGTGAGCCAACAGGTAAAGGGCAGCACCAATAGCCATGTTGTTTAGGGGGAAACAGGGCTATATACATTTGAAAAAGTGTATAGCACAAATCAGACAGTACAGTAAATGGTTTAATAAGTTTCTTTTAATATGTGTAACCAGACATTTTAAAAGAGTTTGTAATTGCTGATCTGTTAAGAATTAATGTAAAGAGAGTTAACAGAATGTTTAAACCTTTCAGTCAACACACTTGAGATGATTCTGATGTTTTACTTCTTGCCTCCACCTCCACCTCCGTGACCTCCACTGCTTTGACAGCCGTGACCTCCACTGCTTTGACCTCCACCTCCGTGACCTCCACCTCCACCTCCGTGACCTCCACTGCTTTGACCTCCACCACCACCTCCGTGACCTCCACTGCTTTGACCTCCACCTCCGTGACCTCCACCTCCGTGACCTCCACTGCTTTGACAGCCATGACCTCCACTGCTTTGACCTCCACCACCACCACCACCTCCGTGACCTCCACTGCTTTGACCTCCACCTCCGTGACCTCCACCTCCACCTCCGTGACCTCCACTACTTTGACCTCCACCTCCACCTCCACCTCCGTGACCTCCACTGCTTTGACAGCCGTGACCTCCACTGCTTTGACCTCCACCTCCGTGACCGCCACCTCCACCTCCATGACCTCCACCGCCGCTACCCCCATGACCTTGATGGCAAGGTTCTGATGAGAAATAGAAGTATAATTTGAAAGGATGGCTGAGATACATTGACTACTTCTAAATGATGGAAATGTCAGTAAAAAAATCAGATCATACAAAGACAGCTTATTTAAAACAGAAACACCCCACATTGAGGTACTTTTATTAATTTTACACTAAAAGGAGGGACTCAGAAGCGCACAGAAAATATTCAACTCCGATGTACTGGAATTTTGGGAATCCATAAATGAAGATACATGTGACCCTACAGATCTGTCAGGTCTCATTTATTCAAAGTCGGTCTCATTTGAAGTCGGTCTCATTGATTTTTAGTATCAGGGGACCCATAAACTTCCATTGAGTTTCACCGATGTAAATCTGTATTATTCTTTTAAAATTCCCTTCTGAACCTAAACCCATATTTTAAAGCCCTCAGTCTATGGAATTTTACATCAATTGAGCATATTTTCCATGTATCACCATCTTAACAGTATGATAATAATCTAAGCCAATCTTTCATAGATCTTACCAAGTGGCAAACCTATTTGTCATAGATAAAGCCTAGTGGCAAACAGTCCAGCAAATTGAAATCGTATTCAGGACTGTATTATGATCACACTACTGACCTGGAGATAGTTAGAAGGTATGACGGCAATCAATCACAAAAGCTTAATTAAAAATTGGTTTTCAATGTGGTTTTGGTTTAAATACATGCTGTGTTTTGGTTCTGGTTTTGCCTACAATCTATTTGTTTTTGGTTTTATATTTTCACCAAATTATGAACAGAACACAAAATAAGCAGGAACATGTTTGAAAGCACAACAAAAAAATAAAATATGCTTAGATAATTATACAATTATACAAATTATTGCAAAACTTTCCCCATCTCTTTCTAACAAAAACATGAAAAAGTTTTAGAACAAAAACTAAAACACCAGTGAGGGTGCCCACCCTTATTGTATATAAGTTATTGTGCAATCTATTGCTATTTCAATCTTTTGTTTTAAAAAGACCCATTTTGGGAAAAGGCAAAACCCTCTCATACAATTACAGACAAGGTGAAGGCAGTGATGTGAAGGAGATTGCTGGTTCAAATGAGCAGTGTTTTCCTTAATCAACTTTATACATAACAAACATCATCATGGTCTCTACAGTCATTCTTTCCTTTCCATTTTATGCTCCAGTTTTAAATGACTGTTGTCCCCCCCGATAGTAATAAGTGTATTGATGCATTGTTTTATAATTTATTGGGAGTACTGTAAAGAGTAAAACCACAAACAGTGTGACTGTGCATATTGCTGCACAATGAATTACAGGCCCTCCCGTAAACAACAGGATTAAGATCTGATTGACCATGCAGATTTTCTTACCTGGGCATTTTGGGGCAGGGCATGCGTCCTTGCATGATTTAGCTGGTGCACATGCTGAAATGAGAGAGAATGAATATCACTGAGACAGATAAGTGCAAATCCTGTATGTTTTTTATGAACCTCGTAAATACAACTTGAATTTGTGATAGCTAAAATGGCCAATCAAACAAAAGCTTTGAAAACATACAGTAGATGAATAGGGTTCAACAAGTGCATTTTTTGCCAATAGGTTAACAATAGAAAAAGTGATGCGTCCATGTATCAGGGTGAGTGCATATCGGTGAGGGAGTTGAGGAGAGTGAAAAAAGAAGCTACTTTTCACAATTTAGTGTTTTTTCCCCTCATGTTTTCCCCTTTTCCTTACTTCCAAACACCCTGCAGTTCTGAGTTGCATTAACATTTCAATATTTTAACAATCTGCTTCAAATGTAGGTACAATGCCTTGGTTTACATGTTTCATATACTGTGATGCACTTACATTTTCCATTTCAGGAAACAATATCTCTTTATGATGATACATTTGGAACAGTTTACTTGACTTTCAAATGATCTTGAAGTATCTCCCTGCTAAATAGAACAGCAGCGCCATAAAGAACTATGCACAGATTAAAACTATCCTCTTTCCACTGTTGTTTAAGTTCCAATAGAATACATATATTTGCAATAACTATATACAGCTAACAACATCTCTTTGTCATTCAGTCCAGCCTTTTGCATGTATAATAGAGGCACCAGCTAGTAAATTCCATGTAACCCTATTCACTATCATAAAGAACTACTTACGGTCAGAATCTTTGCATCCACCACCCTTTGATCCAGGCATGATTGCTCTTCTAGTTATAATATGCTATAGGGATGGAGATCTAGGATGGTACAGGTCTACCAGCAATGCCCGATGGTGCTGCTTTTATACACGAAGTGAAACCATTCAATTATTGACAAGTACTTTCAGGAACCAATGGGATCCAAACATCTATAATTAAGTATTTATTATTCAATGCATTTTTTGTTAAATTGTTTGCTTTAATCAAGGGCAGGGTGTTTCTCAATTTTGTATTTTTTCTTTTACACCAATAAAATAATGGGTTTGCTGGTGTTTTTCTTTGCTACTCACTGTTGTGAGTAATTTCCAGCATAATACAAGCATTATTAGCTGACTGGGATACTAAGGAAATGTTCCCATACATGAGCTTGAATGACAGCATAACTCCCTTCTTCAGGATTACCCATTGGAATTGCTTTGCAGTGCATTGCTGGCAGCCAGGGGGGTAACTTGTTTTGTGGCATGAGGCACCTCTATTCCTGTATTACCTGCATCTTCTTATTTACAAATCTACTTTAATAATAATAATAATATATTTATATATAGACAAAACAGACAAATTGAGTTGCACCTCCCCCCACATCGCCACAATTTCCTACAGAAAGGTTTAATGCTTTGCCTGTAAACTGAGAAATTCAACTTCCTGGTTAATGACACTCATGGCTGCAGCGTTCCACTTCACACGCATGCACATAGGACACAAGGCTTGCATTGGGGATGCCCTTCACTAATAATGGGACATTGAACTTGTAAAATCAAAGGTACAAACAAACAAGAGCCAGCACCACCTAGGCAGAAACACTCTACAGTAGCAGCTAAACTAACTCTCAGGCGGCCTGCACCGCGGGTAATTTAAAACCCTGTGCAAATGCGGCCATTCTTTTTTCTGGCGCCGCAGGCGCTTCCCATTGTTCAGCGCATTAGCGATGAATGGGGAAATGGGCCGCGCGCGGCCGCAAGATGCGGCTGGCGCGCGGCCAAATTTGGCGGCTGCCGAATAAAGCCCCGAAAAATTGCGGGTAAATGGCAGAATAAAGCTGGCCGCAGCAGTATCAGACACTGAATTAGGTGAGGGTAACACCAAGGGTCCCTGTACACCCTAAATATAGTCACAGTATTTAAATAAAGGTGACCCGCACACAAACAAGAAGTTGACAAACAATTACACGGAAATACAAGGTGACAATAAATCACAAACACACATAAAAGAGAGATATACTGTATACATGAAAAAAAAGCACCATAGATTAATGAGTGAATAGGATACACATCACCTAATACCTAATATCAGGGTAATTGCAAAAAGGAGCAATACTTATAAAAAGGGGTGGCTTATAAGAAGGGGCAACCTTTCAGGACCTATTGTCCTTTCTTCTGGCCCATTCCCATGCATCTAAACATAATACTTCCCTTGTGTGTCCCTCCTTTTTGCAATTACCCTTTTTTTCAATGAGGCTTTTTATTGGCACTTTTTGCACACCTTTTTGCATGATATTAAGTATTAGGTGATGTGTATCGCATTCACTCATTACTCCATGGTGCTTTTATTCATGTATATACTGTATCTCTCTTTTATGTGTGTTAGTGATTTATTGTCACCTTGTATTTCCATGTATTTGTTTGTTACCTTTCATGACGGTGACAGTAGTTTTTTTTTTTTAACCTTATATACAGGTTTCTACTGATACTAAATACTAAAAATGGATTTATAGACAGTGATTTGTCAGTAGTTTTCTTGTTTGTGTGCAGGTCACATTAATTTAAATACTGTGACTATTTAAATATTGTAAAATAAAAGGGTTTTATTTTTTTTTATTATTTTTTTGTATTATGGAGAGAATACATGGCGGGGCTTAGAGAAAACATAATATGATGAATATTTGTCATATTTAACCACATTTAAAATTGTAAAACGTTGTCGATAAAATTGCATACCTTTATTACTGTCTACTGTGTCTTTGCATTTGCAATTTATGCAGGACAATTTAATAATAACCCCCCATTTTTTTTAATACTTGATTTTTTGGTTTTCTATTCAATAGTAACTTTATTAACCTTAGGTATGTTTGGTTTACATACTGTATACAAAAATATTCAACACACACACGGTCTCAGGCAGTTATAACTTTATGAACTTTTCAGACAGATTTAACAGATGACAACAAGACTACATTTCTCGCTTATTAAATGCTTGTTAAATACTGTACACTTTTAATTCCATGGGACTTTGCTGAATTACAGTGTGCCAACGACCTTGTGTGCAGGTCACATTAATTTAATTACTGTGACTTTATTTATATATTGTAAAATAAAAGGGTCTTATTTATTTTTATTATTTTTTTGTAATATGGAGAGAATACATTCCGGGGCTTAGAGAAAACATAATGTGATGAATATTTGTCATATTTAACAACATTTAAAATTGTAAAACTTTATCAATAAAATTGCATACCTTTATTGCAGTCTACTACAATACAATACAATATAATATAATAGCAATGCTAGATACAGAATAGTCACTCCGCGCTGGTGCTGCCAATTGGAAAAGACCCTCTTGCTGCCGTCTGACCAAGGGACTCCACACCCCCTACAAACGTGAACTCCTGAATGGGAGCTCGCAGACAAGAAAAGAAAATAGGCAGATAGGCGCACTGAGGGACACAAACTAGTTTATTAACAACCCCAATAATAGGATCAATGTAAAACACATGCACAATTAAAACACTCAAAGATACGTTAAAAACTAAATCAATGGGCTAGGAGGGGGACAAGACAGCAACGTATCAACACTGTGCAGCCAAAAGAAGGGGTCTGGACCAAATCTGTTAACGTACCAGGCAGCAGAGAGACATGAGTAATCCTGCACAGCCTCCGCTGGAAAAACTCCACGGGAACAGTCTCACGTGACCTCTACGCGTTTTGCACGTAGTGCTTCGTGAGGAGGTCACGTGATGACGCTGCCCCTGGAGTAAATATCATGTTTTTAAGTATCTGTTTTACAATAATAGCAATGCTGTTCAAGTGTACTGTCTTTTTCCTTTTAACAATTGAGCATGCATTGTGTCTTTATTCTAGTAGTGATCTTATATGTGATTCAATATTGGGCACTTTCTGTGACATCCTCCCATCATAATTTGAAACAATAACTTATATCACGATTAATGTTAGTGATTTGCCAGCCTACTAAAACCTGTTAGTTTTAAGAACATTGAATTATTTTAGTGTTAGTATTAATGTTAGTGTCACCATCCATTTACTTTAGAGATTTATTGTATTATGTATGCTTATTATTTATTAATAAATTAATAATAATTATTAATTATGCAGTGGATGACGTCGCCGTCGAGAGCTTCCTGATACGCCAGGATTCGGAGGGGGAAGACTTCTAAAGTTAAGATAAATATTGAATGTATGTAGATGCCTTTTTTCAGGGTTTTTTTAAATTGCATTTATTTATTTATTTTTTATGTTTATGATTGCCCATTAACTGCTAATGTATTAATCTGTGCGCCTGGAACAGATAAATACAGTGACAGGCAATGCATTTTTTGGCAAATGATTGTTTTGTATTGATTGTTATTTTTTCTATTTCTGTTTATTGTTTTGATTAAATTGTTTGGAATTTGGATGGCTTGTTTTTAGCACATTTGTGGATTGACTAGCGGTTATATTTCTTGATTTGTTTTGTTGGTTAGGTGTTTCTTTATTTGCATTCTAGTATTTTGGTAAAACATAATTTTTATTCTTTAGCGGTTTTGGTGTTAGAATAATTTTATTGATGTGTAGTTGAGGATTTCTAGTTCTATTATTTTTGTGGTGTTTAGGTGCTTGTTTATGTCTTTAATTATTGTGTATTGTTGTCCTTGATTGTTTTAAAAGGTTGGCCATTGACTGCTATAGTGGCTTATCATACCCATATTATATTCCCCTCCCTTCTCCACCAGCAGGTATTTTGCACCCAGCAGGTACCTTACAGAAAGTGCACCAACCATAACTACACTCAAATTAGTGGGTCGTGTGGTCACACACATTGGGTTTGGGTGTTGGACACTGTGGGACATTGTGGGATTAGGCCCCTGTGAGCCAACAGGTAAAGGGCAGCACCAGTAGCCATCTTGTTTAGGGCTACATTTGTAGATGTTGCTGAGATTGAGACCTGGGGTGCCTGAACTCAGAGTTATCATGTCACTCACTCTCTCATTACCCTCACACCAGGAGGTGTATGAGTGGGCGGTAAAAAGGCAAGCCTCGCCCCTATAAACGCTTGCTGTTGGACAAGTCCCAGCTAACACCTCCTCTTATGACATATGTTTGCTGCTGGGTCAGTACCCAGGCTTACGGGAGGCCAAAATCCTAGCCTGCCGCACAGACATAGATGGGGCATGGTGTTCAATGTTAGTGAGTGGGGGACAAGATTTAACATAGGAAGGTGGTCACTCCAATTTATGGCTCCCTGGAGCGCTCACTCAAATGTGCCCCATTATCTACCCCAAAAGGCTGGTATAGTTGGAACCCCGTAGTCCTGGCACGGATTTGCAGGAGGTTGCTATGTGACTGTCCTCATCGCCCCCAGAGAGTCTTTGCGGAGACGACACTAGTGTCATATCCTGCTACAACTGCGGTTCAAGTATAGGCAGCCCTAGCCCCCACCGGATGGGTGACATACAAATGAGTCAAAGAGTGAGGCGTCCACCCACCAGAGGGGCTTGCGATCAATTAGGGGCACCCCACTATGAGTCTCAGCCGCCAGATAAAGCTAAGCTGGCCTCCGTCATTAATATGTTTACCGAACTGTATCAAATTGTTTAGAGTCAATAATGCTAAGTTGTATTATCATGCTTGCTTTTTTATTATATAACTTATGCAGTTTAATGCTGTCCTCCAAGCGGGGTTGTTGATGTTTTCACCAGGGGGAGGATGTAGCCAGGTCCCCTATGGCTCCCCGGTTCCTCCGCGCTCTCTTCCCTAACTCTGCTGCTGCCGAGTGGTTACGGGTGGCGGCGGGCTCATCAGCGGCCCTTGCAGGGCGCCGCCATGTTGAAGGGGTGTATAGTGTACGTGCTAGGGCTCGCGCAGGTACGGTGAGTGTGTGGCAGCCATTGAAGGGTTGCGCTTGCGCAGTGTTGTAAGCGAATGCGGTGGCCCATAGGAATAGGTTCCGCGGGGACTGCAATCCACTTAGTGCTCAGGGGCAAGAATACCATGTGAAGCCAGGGATCCAATCGCGCTGCCAGATTTCCTGAAACAGGAGATAGATCTTTGCACGCTGGAAGAGGAGGAGTCAGTCAGAGCTGGGAGAGGATAGGGGTAAGAGATGTATGTGCAGGGGTCTGTGACTCTCTGCACTAGGCCAGATTTCCCCCTAGGCCCCAGCTAGGCCCCGACTCACGCTAAAGATTGTGGTTGCTACAGGGAAAGACCCTTAGGTAGGGACCCTGCTCCTTTAGATATATATAGTACAGGGAAACAGCTGCTATGCTGCACGAACCTGATACCAGTGGTCTGGGACCAGGCTACTGTGGCAGAATCATAGACTATCATCAAGGTGGGACACTCCACTGGGATATAACCCCACGCTGAGGTGGACGCACCATGGAGGAGACCGCTGGAACAGTGGATCCCTATCCGGGTTATTGTCGGCGCGCCCGGGTTCTGGAGCACCCAGAAGGTACCTTACAGAAAGTGCACCAACTATAACTACACTCAAATTAGAGGGCCGCGCAGTTGCACACATTGGGTGTAGGTGTGGGATACTGTGGGACATTGTGGGACTGGGATTTTCAGTACACGGTGTGGGGTACACTGTGGTGGGGATACAGCCGTGCAAGGTGTGTGGGTAATTATACATTTAGTCTTATAGAGTATAGACGTTATAGAGCATACGATATATGTGTTCCAGTAAAGGCCATTCTTTTTTACATTGTGTGTGTTCATTGTTTGGGTCCTGTGAGGGGCTCCTCCCACTATGTTGGGATCCCCCTCAGGTGGAGGCACTGCATCAAAGTTGTAAGTATATCGCCCCAGGCTCTCCGTTTCGGAGGCTTATGCCCCTGTGAGCCAACAGGTAAAGGGCAGCACCAATAGCCATCTTGTTTAGGGGGAAACAGGGCTATATACATTTGAAAAAGTGTATAGCACAAATCAGACAGTACAGTAAATGGTTTAATAAGTTTCTTTTAATATGTGTAACCAGACATTTTAAAAGAGTTTGTAATTGCTGATCTGTTAAGAATTAATGTAAAGAGAGTTAACAGAATGTTTAAACCTTTCAGTCAACACACTTGAGATGATTCTGATGTTTTACTTCTTGCCTCCACCTCCACCTCCGTGACCTCCACTGCTTTGACAGCCGTGACCTCCACTGCTTTGACCTCCACCTCCGTGACCTCCACCTCCACCTCCGTGACCTCCACTGCTTTGACCTCCACCACCACCTCCGTGACCTCCACTGCTTTGACCTCCACCTCCGTGACCTCCACCTCCGTGACCTCCACTGCTTTGACAGCCATGACCTCCACTGCTTTGACCTCCACCACCACCACCACCTCCGTGACCTCCACTGCTTTGACCTCCACCTCCGTGACCTCCACCTCCACCTCCGTGACCTCCACTACTTTGACCTCCACCTCCACCTCCACCTCCGTGACCTCCACTGCTTTGACAGCCGTGACCTCCACTGCTTTGACCTCCACCTCCGTGACCGCCACCTCCACCTCCATGACCTCCACCGCCGCTACCCCCATGACCTTGATGGCAAGGTTCTGATGAGAAATAGAAGTATAATTTGAAAGGATGGCTGAGATACATTGACTACTTCTAAATGATGGAAATGTCAGTAAAAAAATCAGATCATACAAAGACAGCTTATTTAAAACAGAAACACCCCACATTGAGGTACTTTTATTAATTTTACACTAAAAGGAGGGACTCAGAAGCGCACAGAAAATATTCAACTCCGATGTACTGGAATTTTGGGAATCCATAAATGAAGATACATGTGACCCTACAGATCTGTCAGGTCTCATTTATTCAAAGTCGGTCTCATTTGAAGTCGGTCTCATTGATTTTTAGTATCAGGGGACCCATAAACTTCCATTGAGTTTCACCGATGTAAATCTGTATTATTCTTTTAAAATTCCCTTCTGAACCTAAACCCATATTTTAAAGCCCTCAGTCTATGGAATTTTACATCAATTGAGCATATTTTCCATGTATCACCATCTTAACAGTATGATAATAATCTAAGCCAATCTTTCATAGATCTTACCAAGTGGCAAACCTATTTGTCATAGATAAAGCCTAGTGGCAAACAGTCCAGCAAATTGAAATCGTATTCAGGACTGTATTATGATCACACTACTGACCTGGAGATAGTTAGAAGGTATGACGGCAATCAATCACAAAAGCTTAATTAAAAATTGGTTTTCAATGTGGTTTTGGTTTAAATACATGCTGTGTTTTGGTTCTGGTTTTGCCTACAATCTATTTGTTTTTGGTTTTATATTTTCACCAAATTATGAACAGAACACAAAATAAGCAGGAACATGTTTGAAAGCACAACAAAAAAATAAAATATGCTTAGATAATTATACAATTATACAAATTATTGCAAAACTTTCCCCATCTCTTTCTAACAAAAACATGAAAAAGTTTTAGAACAAAAACTAAAACACCAGTGAGGGTGCCCACCCTTATTGTATATAAGTTATTGTGCAATCTATTGCTATTTCAATCTTTTGTTTTAAAAAGACCCATTTTGGGAAAAGGCAAAACCCTCTCATACAATTACAGACAAGGTGAAGGCAGTGATGTGAAGGAGATTGCTGGTTCAAATGAGCAGTGTTTTCCTTAATCAACTTTATACATAACAAACATCATCATGGTCTCTACAGTCATTCTTTCCTTTCCATTTTATGCTCCAGTTTTAAATGACTGTTGTCCCCCCCGATAGTAATAAGTGTATTGATGCATTGTTTTATAATTTATTGGGAGTACTGTAAAGAGTAAAACCACAAACAGTGTGACTGTGCATATTGCTGCACAATGAATTACAGGCCCTCCCGTAAACAACAGGATTAAGATCTGATTGACCATGCAGATTTTCTTACCTGGGCATTTTGGGGCAGGGCATGCGTCCTTGCATGATTTAGCTGGTGCACATGCTGAAATGAGAGAGAATGAATATCACTGAGACAGATAAGTGCAAATCCTGTATGTTTTTTATGAACCTCGTAAATACAACTTGAATTTGTGATAGCTACAATGGCCAATCAAACAAAAGCTTTGAAAACATACAGTAGATGAATAGGGTTCAACAAGTGCATTTTTTGCCAATAGGTTAACAATAGAAAAAGTGATGCGTCCATGTATCAGGGTGAGTGCATATCGGTGAGGGAGTTGAGGAGAGTGAAAAAAGAAGCTACTTTTCACAATTTAGTGTTTTTTCCCCTCATGTTTTCCCCTTTTCCTTACTTCCAAACACCCTGCAGTTCTGAGTTGCATTAACATTTCAATATTTTAACAATCTGCTTCAAATGTAGGTACAATGCCTTGGTTTACATGTTTCATATACTGTGATGCACTTACATTTTCCATTTCAGGAAACAATATCTCTTTATGATGATACATTTGGAACAGTTTACTTGACTTTCAAATGATCTTGAAGTATCTCCCTGCTAAATAGAACAGCAGCGCCATAAAGAACTATGCACAGATTAAAACTATCCTCTTTCCACTGTTGTTTAAGTTCCAATAGAATACATATATTTGCAATAACTATATACAGCTAACAACATCTCTTTGTCATTCAGTCCAGCCTTTTGCATGTATAATAGAGGCACCAGCTAGTAAATTCCATGTAACCCTATTCACTATCATAAAGAACTACTTACGGTCAGAATCTTTGCATCCACCACCCTTTGATCCAGGCATGATTGCTCTTCTAGTTATAATATGCTATAGGGATGGAGATCTAGGATGGTACAGGTCTACCAGCAATGCCCGATGGTGCTGCTTTTATACACGAAGTGAAACCATTCAATTATTGACAAGTACTTTCAGGAACCAATGGGATCCAAACATCTATAATTAAGTATTTATTATTCAATGCATTTTTTGTTAAATTGTTTGCTTTAATCAAGGGCAGGGTGTTTCTCAATTTTGTATTTTTTCTTTTACACCAATAAAATAATGGGTTTGCTGGTGTTTTTCTTTGCTACTCACTGTTGTGAGTAATTTCCAGCATAATACAAGCATTATTAGCTGACTGGGATACTAAGGAAATGTTCCCATACATGAGCTTGAATGACAGCATAACTCCCTTCTTCAGGATTACCCATTGGAATTGCTTTGCAGTGCATTGCTGGCAGCCAGGGGGGTAACTTGTTTTGTGGCATGAGGCACCTCTATTCCTGTATTACCTGCATCTTCTTATTTACAAATCTACTTTAATAATAATAATAATATATTTATATATAGACAAAACAGACAAATTGAGTTGCACCTCCCCCCACATCGCCACAATTTCCTACAGAAAGGTTTAATGCTTTGCCTGTAAACTGAGAAATTCAACTTCCTGGTTAATGACACTCATGGCTGCAGCGTTCCACTTCACACGCATGCACATAGGACACAAGGCTTGCATTGGGGATGCCCTTCACTAATAATGGGACATTGAACTTGTAAAATCAAAGGTACAAACAAACAAGAGCCAGCACCACCTAGGCAGAAACACTCTACAGTAGCAGCTAAACTAACTCTCAGGCGGCCTGCACCGCGGGTAATTTAAAACCCTGTGCAAATGCGGCCATTCTTTTTTCTGGCGCCGCAGGCGCTTCCCATTGTTCAGCGCATTAGCGATGAATGGGGAAATGGGCCGCGCGCGGCCGCAAGATGCGGCTGGCGCGCGGCCAAATTTGGCGGCTGCCGAATAAAGCCCCGAAAAATTGCGGGTAAATGGCAGAATAAAGCTGGCCGCAGCAGTATCAGACACTGAATTAGGTGAGGGTAACACCAAGGGTCCCTGTACACCCTAAATATAGTCACAGTATTTAAATAAAGGTGACCCGCACACAAACAAGAAGTTGACAAACAATTACACGGAAATACAAGGTGACAATAAATCACAAACACACATAAAAGAGAGATATACTGTATACATGAAAAAAAAGCACCATAGATTAATGAGTGAATAGGATACACATCACCTAATACCTAATATCAGGGTAATTGCAAAAAGGAGCAATACTTATAAAAAGGGGTGGCTTATAAGAAGGGGCAACCTTTCAGGACCTATTGTCCTTTCTTCTGGCCCATTCCCATGCATCTAAACATAATACTTCCCTTGTGTGTCCCTCCTTTTTGCAATTACCCTTTTTTTCAATGAGGCTTTTTATTGGCACTTTTTGCACACCTTTTTGCATGATATTAAGTATTAGGTGATGTGTATCGCATTCACTCATTACTCCATGGTGCTTTTATTCATGTATATACTGTATCTCTCTTTTATGTGTGTTAGTGATTTATTGTCACCTTGTATTTCCATGTATTTGTTTGTTACCTTTCATGACGGTGACAGTAGTTTTTTTTTTTTAACCTTATATACAGGTTTCTACTGATACTAAATACTAAAAATGGATTTATAGACAGTGATTTGTCAGTAGTTTTCTTGTTTGTGTGCAGGTCACATTAATTTAAATACTGTGACTATTTAAATATTGTAAAATAAAAGGGTTTTATTTATTTTTATTATTTTTTTGTATTATGGAGAGAATACATGGCGGGGCTTAGAGAAAACATAATATGATGAATATTTGTCATATTTAACCACATTTAAAATTGTAAAACGTTGTCGATAAAATTGCATACCTTTATTACTGTCTACTGTGTCTTTGCATTTGCAATTTATGCAGGACAATTTAATAATAACCCCCCATTTTTTTTAATACTTGATTTTTTGGTTTTCTATTCAATAGTAACTTTATTAACCTTAGGTATGTTTGGTTTACATACTGTATACAAAAATATTCAACACACACACGGTCTCAGGCAGTTATAACTTTATGAACTTTTCAGACAGATTTAACAGATGACAACAAGACTACATTTCTCGCTTATTAAATGCTTGTTAAATACTGTACACTTTTAATTCCATGGGACTTTGCTGAATTACAGTGTGCCAACGACCTTGTGTGCAGGTCACATTAATTTAATTACTGTGACTTTATTTATATATTGTAAAATAAAAGGGTCTTATTTATTTTTATTATTTTTTTGTAATATGGAGAGAATACATTCCGGGGCTTAGAGAAAACATAATGTGATGAATATTTGTCATATTTAACAACATTTAAAATTGTAAAACTTTATCAATAAAATTGCATACCTTTATTGCAGTCTACTACAATACAATACAATATAATATAATAGCAATGCTAGATACAGAATAGTCACTCCGCGCTGGTGCTGCCAATTGGAAAAGACCCTCTTGCTGCCGTCTGACCAAGGGACTCCACACCCCCTACAAACGTGAACTCCTGAATGGGAGCTCGCAGACAAGAAAAGAAAATAGGCAGATAGGCGCACTGAGGGACACAAACTAGTTTATTAACAACCCCAATAATAGGATCAATGTAAAACACATGCACAATTAAAACACTCAAAGATACGTTAAAAACTAAATCAATGGGCTAGGAGGGGGACAAGACAGCAACGTATCAACACTGTGCAGCCAAAAGAAGGGGTCTGGACCAAATCTGTTAACGTACCAGGCAGCAGAGAGACATGAGTAATCCTGCACAGCCTCCGCTGGAAAAACTCCACGGGAACAGTCTCACGTGACCTCTACGCGTTTTGCACGTAGTGCTTCGTGAGGAGGTCACGTGATGACGCTGCCCCTGGAGTAAATATCATGTTTTTAAGTATCTGTTTTACAATAATAGCAATGCTGTTCAAGTGTACTGTCTTTTTCCTTTTAACAATTGAGCATGCATTGTGTCTTTATTCTAGTAGTGATCTTATATGTGATTCAATATTGGGCACTTTCTGTGACATCCTCCCATCATAATTTGAAACAATAACTTATATCACGATTAATGTTAGTGATTTGCCAGCCTACTAAAACCTGTTAGTTTTAAGAACATTGAATTATTTTAGTGTTAGTATTAATGTTAGTGTCACCATCCATTTACTTTAGAGATTTATTGTATTATGTATGCTTATTATTTATTAATAAATTAATAATAATTATTAATTATGCAGTGGATGACGTCGCCGTCGAGAGCTTCCTGATACGCCAGGATTCGGAGGGGGAAGACTTCTAAAGTTAAGATAAATATTGAATGTATGTAGATGCCTTTTTTCAGGGTTTTTTTTAAATTGCATTTATTTATTTATTTTTTATGTTTATGATTGCCCATTAACTGCTAATGTATTAATCTGTGCGCCTGGAACAGATAAATACAGTGACAGGCAATGCATTTTTTGGCAAATGATTGTTTTGTATTGATTGTTATTTTTTCTATTTCTGTTTATTGTTTTGATTAAATTGTTTGGAATTTGGATGGCTTGTTTTTAGCACATTTGTGGATTGACTAGCGGTTATATTTCTTGATTTGTTTTGTTGGTTAGGTGTTTCTTTATTTGCATTCTAGTATTTTGGTAAAACATAATTTTTATTCTTTAGCGGTTTTGGTGTTAGAATAATTTTATTGATGTGTAGTTGAGGATTTCTAGTTCTATTATTTTTGTGGTGTTTAGGTGCTTGTTTATGTCTTTAATTATTGTGTATTGTTGTCCTTGATTGTTTTAAAAGGTTGGCCATTGACTGCTATAGTGGCTTATCATACCCATATTATATTCCCCTCCCTTCTCCACCAGCAGGTATTTTGCACCCAGCAGGTACCTTACAGAAAGTGCACCAACCATAACTACACTCAAATTAGTGGGTCGTGTGGTCACACACATTGGGTTTGGGTGTTGGACACTGTGGGACATTGTGGGATTAGGCCCCTGTGAGCCAACAGGTAAAGGGCAGCACCAGTAGCCATCTTGTTTAGGGCTACATTTGTAGATGTTGCTGAGATTGAGACCTGGGGTGCCTGAACTCAGAGTTATCATGTCACTCACTCTCTCATTACCCTCACACCAGGAGGTGTATGAGTGGGCGGTAAAAAGGCAAGCCTCGCCCCTATAAACGCTTGCTGTTGGACAAGTCCCAGCTAACACCTCCTCTTATGACATATGTTTGCTGCTGGGTCAGTACCCAGGCTTACGGGAGGCCAAAATCCTAGCCTGCCGCACAGACATAGATGGGGCATGGTGTTCAATGTTAGTGAGTGGGGGACAAGATTTAACATAGGAAGGTGGTCACTCCAATTTATGGCTCCCTGGAGCGCTCACTCAAATGTGCCCCATTATCTACCCCGAAAGGCTGGTATAGTTGGAACCCCGTAGTCCTGGCACGGATTTGCAGGAGGTTGCTATGTGACTGTCCTCATCGCCCCCAGAGAGTCTTTGCGGAGACGACACTAGTGTCATATCCTGCTACAACTGCGGTTCAAGTATAGGCAGCCCTAGCCCCCACCGGATGGGTGACATACAAATGAGTCAAAGAGTGAGGCGTCCACCCACCAGAGGGGCTTGCGATCAATTAGGGGCACCCCACTATGAGTCTCAGCCGCCAGATAAAGCTAAGCTGGCCTCCGTCATTAATATGTTTACCGAACTGTATCAAATTGTTTAGAGTCAATAATGCTAAGTTGTATTATCATGCTTGCTTTTTTATTATATAACTTATGCAGTTTAATGCTGTCCTCCAAGCGGGGTTGTTGATGTTTTCACCAGGGGGAGGATGTAGCCAGGTCCCCTATGGCTCCCCGGTTCCTCCGCGCTCTCTTCCCTAACTCTGCTGCTGCCGAGTGGTTACGGGTGGCGGCGGGCTCATCAGCGGCCCTTGCAGGGCGCCGCCATGTTGAAGGGGTGTATAGTGTACGTGCTAGGGCTCGCGCAGGTACGGTGAGTGTGTGGCAGCCATTGAAGGGTTGCGCTTGCGCAGTGTTGTAAGCGAATGCGGTGGCCCATAGGAATAGGTTCCGCGGGGACTGCAATCCACTTAGTGCTCAGGGGCAAGAATACCATGTGAAGCCAGGGATCCAATCGCGCTGCCAGATTTCCTGAAACAGGAGATAGATCTTTGCACGCTGGAAGAGGAGGAGTCAGTCAGAGCTGGGAGAGGATAGGGGTAAGAGATGTATGTGCAGGGGTCTGTGACTCTCTGCACTAGGCCAGATTTCCCCCTAGGCCCCAGCTAGGCCCCGACTCACGCTAAAGATTGTGGTTGCTACAGGGAAAGACCCTTAGGTAGGGACCCTGCTCCTTTAGATATATATAGTACAGGGAAACAGCTGCTATGCTGCACGAACCTGATACCAGTGGTCTGGGACCAGGCTACTGTGGCAGAATCATAGACTATCATCAAGGTGGGACACTCCACTGGGATATAACCCCACGCTGAGGTGGACGCACCATGGAGGAGACCGCTGGAACAGTGGATCCCTATCCGGGTTATTGTCGGCGCGCCCGGGTTCTGGAGCACCCAGAAGGTACCTTACAGAAAGTGCACCAACTATAACTACACTCAAATTAGAGGGCCGCGCAGTTGCACACATTGGGTGTAGGTGTGGGATACTGTGGGACATTGTGGGACTGGGATTTTCAGTACACGGTGTGGGGTACACTGTGGTGGGGATACAGCCGTGCAAGGTGTGTGGGTAATTATACATTTAGTCTTATAGAGTATAGACGTTATAGAGCATACGATATATGTGTTCCAGTAAAGGCCATTCTTTTTTACATTGTGTGTGTTCATTGTTTGGGTCCTGTGAGGGGCTCCTCCCACTATGTTGGGATCCCCCTCAGGTGGAGGCACTGCATCAAAGTTGTAAGTATATCGCCCCAGGCTCTCCGTTTCGGAGGCTTATGCCCCTGTGAGCCAACAGGTAAAGGGCAGCACCAATAGCCATCTTGTTTAGGGGGAAACAGGGCTATATACATTTGAAAAAGTGTATAGCACAAATCAGACAGTACAGTAAATGGTTTAATAAGTTTCTTTTAATATGTGTAACCAGACATTTTAAAAGAGTTTGTAATTGCTGATCTGTTAAGAATTAATGTAAAGAGAGTTAACAGAATGTTTAAACCTTTCAGTCAACACACTTGAGATGATTCTGATGTTTTACTTCTTGCCTCCACCTCCACCTCCGTGACCTCCACTGCTTTGACAGCCGTGACCTCCACTGCTTTGACCTCCACCTCCGTGACCTCCACCTCCACCTCCGTGACCTCCACTGCTTTGACCTCCACCACCACCTCCGTGACCTCCACTGCTTTGACCTCCACCTCCGTGACCTCCACCTCCGTGACCTCCACTGCTTTGACAGCCATGACCTCCACTGCTTTGACCTCCACCACCACCACCACCTCCGTGACCTCCACTGCTTTGACCTCCACCTCCGTGACCTCCACCTCCACCTCCGTGACCTCCACTACTTTGACCTCCACCTCCACCTCCGTGACCTCCACTGCTTTGACAGCCGTGACCTCCACTGCTTTGACCTCCACCTCCGTGACCGCCACCTCCACCTCCATGACCTCCACCGCCGCTACCCCCATGACCTTGATGGCAAGGTTCTGATGAGAAATAGAAGTATAATTTGAAAGGATGGCTGAGATACATTGACTACTTCTAAATGATGGAAATGTCAGTAAAAAAATCAGATCATACAAAGACAGCTTATTTAAAACAGAAACACCCCACATTGAGGTACTTTTATTAATTTTACACTAAAAGGAGGGACTCAGAAGCGCACAGAAAATATTCAACTCCGATGTACTGGAATTTTGGGAATCCATAAATGAAGATACATGTGACCCTACAGATCTGTCAGGTCTCATTTATTCAAAGTCGGTCTCATTTGAAGTCGGTCTCATTGATTTTTAGTATCAGGGGACCCATAAACTTCCATTGAGTTTCACCGATGTAAATCTGTATTATTCTTTTAAAATTCCCTTCTGAACCTAAACCCATATTTTAAAGCCCTCAGTCTATGGAATTTTACATCAATTGAGCATATTTTCCATGTATCACCATCTTAACAGTATGATAATAATCTAAGCCAATCTTTCATAGATCTTACCAAGTGGCAAACCTATTTGTCATAGATAAAGCCTAGTGGCAAACAGTCCAGCAAATTGAAATCGTATTCAGGACTGTATTATGATCACACTACTGACCTGGAGATAGTTAGAAGGTATGACGGCAATCAATCACAAAAGCTTAATTAAAAATTGGTTTTCAATGTGGTTTTGGTTTAAATACATGCTGTGTTTTGGTTCTGGTTTTGCCTACAATCTATTTGTTTTTGGTTTTATATTTTCACCAAATTATGAACAGAACACAAAATAAGCAGGAACATGTTTGAAAGCACAACAAAAAAATAAAATATGCTTAGATAATTATACAATTATACAAATTATTGCAAAACTTTCCCCATCTCTTTCTAACAAAAACATGAAAAAGTTTTAGAACAAAAACTAAAACACCAGTGAGGGTGCCCACCCTTATTGTATATAAGTTATTGTGCAATCTATTGCTATTTCAATCTTTTGTTTTAAAAAGACCCATTTTGGGAAAAGGCAAAACCCTCTCATACAATTACAGACAAGGTGAAGGCAGTGATGTGAAGGAGATTGCTGGTTCAAATGAGCAGTGTTTTCCTTAATCAACTTTATACATAACAAACATCATCATGGTCTCTACAGTCATTCTTTCCTTTCCATTTTATGCTCCAGTTTTAAATGACTGTTGTCCCCCCCGATAGTAATAAGTGTATTGATGCATTGTTTTATAATTTATTGGGAGTACTGTAAAGAGTAAAACCACAAACAGTGTGACTGTGCATATTGCTGCACAATGAATTACAGGCCCTCCCGTAAACAACAGGATTAAGATCTGATTGACCATGCAGATTTTCTTACCTGGGCATTTTGGGGCAGGGCATGCGTCCTTGCATGATTTAGCTGGTGCACATGCTGAAATGAGAGAGAATGAATATCACTGAGACAGATAAGTGCAAATCCTGTATGTTTTTTATGAACCTCGTAAATACAACTTGAATTTGTGATAGCTACAATGGCCAATCAAACAAAAGGTTTGAAAACATACAGTAGATGAATAGGGTTCAACAAGTGCATTTTTTGCCAATAGGTTAACAATAGAAAAAGTGATGCGTCCATGTATCAGGGTGAGTGCATATCGGTGAGGGAGTTGAGGAGAGTGAAAAAAGAAGCTACTTTTCACAATTTAGTGTTTTTTCCCCTCATGTTTTCCCCTTTTCCTTACTTCCAAACACCCTGCAGTTCTGAGTTGCATTAACATTTCAATATTTTAACAATCTGCTTCAAATGTAGGTACAATGCCTTGGTTTACATGTTTCATATACTGTGATGCACTTACATTTTCCATTTCAGGAAACAATATCTCTTTATGATGATACATTTGGAACAGTTTACTTGACTTTCAAATGATCTTGAAGTATCTCCCTGCTAAATAGAACAGCAGCGCCATAAAGAACTATGCACAGATTAAAACTATCCTCTTTCCACTGTTGTTTAAGTTCCAATAGAATACATATATTTGCAATAACTATATACAGCTAACAACATCTCTTTGTCATTCAGTCCAGCCTTTTGCATGTATAATAGAGGCACCAGCTAGTAAATTCCATGTAACCCTATTCACTATCATAAAGAACTACTTACGGTCAGAATCTTTGCATCCACCACCCTTTGATCCAGGCATGATTGCTCTTCTAGTTATAATATGCTATAGGGATGGAGATCTAGGATGGTACAGGTCTACCAGCAATGCCCGATGGTGCTGCTTTTATACACGAAGTGAAACCATTCAATTATTGACAAGTACTTTCAGGAACCAATGGGATCCAAACATCTATAATTAAGTATTTATTATTCAATGCATTTTTTGTTAAATTGTTTGCTTTAATCAAGGGCAGGGTGTTTCTCAATTTTGTATTTTTTCTTTTACACCAATAAAATAATGGGTTTGCTGGTGTTTTTCTTTGCTACTCACTGTTGTGAGTAATTTCCAGCATAATACAAGCATTATTAGCTGACTGGGATACTAAGGAAATGTTCCCATACATGAGCTTGAATGACAGCATAACTCCCTTCTTCAGGATTACCCATTGGAATTGCTTTGCAGTGCATTGCTGGCAGCCAGGGGGGTAACTTGTTTTGTGGCATGAGGCACCTCTATTCCTGTATTACCTGCATCTTCTTATTTACAAATCTACTTTAATAATAATAATAATATATTTATATATAGACAAAACAGACAAATTGAGTTGCACCTCCCCCCACATCGCCACAATTTCCTACAGAAAGGTTTAATGCTTTGCCTGTAAACTGAGAAATTCAACTTCCTGGTTAATGACACTCATGGCTGCAGCGTTCCACTTCACACGCATGCACATAGGACACAAGGCTTGCATTGGGGATGCCCTTCACTAATAATGGGACATTGAACTTGTAAAATCAAAGGTACAAACAAACAAGAGCCAGCACCACCTAGGCAGAAACACTCTACAGTGGCAGCTAAACTAACTCTCAGGCGGCCTGCACCGCGGGTAATTTAAAACCCTGTGCAAATGCGGCCATTCTTTTTTCTGGCGCCGCAGGCGCTTCCCATTGTTCAGCGCATTAGCGATGAATGGGGAAATGGGCCGCGCGCGGCCGCAAGATGCGGCTGGCGCGCAGCCAAATTTGGCGGCTGCCGAATAAAGCCCCGAAAAATTGCGGGTAAATGGCAGAATAAAGCTGGCCGCAGCAGTATCAGACACTGAATTAGGTGAGGGTAACACCAAGGGTCCCTGTACACCCTAAATATAGTCACAGTATTTAAATAAAGGTGACCCGCACACAAACAAGAAGTTGACAAACAATTACACGGAAATACAAGGTGACAATAAATCACAAACACACATAAAAGAGAGATATACTGTATACATGAAAAAAAAGCACCATAGATTAATGAGTGAATAGGATACACATCACCTAATACCTAATATCAGGGTAATTGCAAAAAGGAGCAATACTTATAAAAAGGGGTGGCTTATAAGAAGGGGCAACGTTTCAGGACCTATTGTCCTTTCTTCTGGCCCATCCCCACGCATCTAAACATAGTACTTCCCTTGTGTGTCCCTCCTTTTTGCAATTACCCTTTTTTTCAATGAGGCTTTTTATTGGCACTTTTTGCACACCTTTTTGCATGATATTAAGTATTAGGTGATGTGTATCGCATTCACTCATTACTCCATGGTGCTTTTATTCATGTATATACTGTATCTCTCTTTTATGTGTGTTAGTGATTTATTGTCACCTTGTATTTCCATGTATTTGTTTGTTACCTTTCATGACTGTGACAGTAGTTTTTTTTTTTTAACCTTATATACAGGTTTCTACTGATACTAAATACTAAAAATGGATTTATAGACAGTGATTTGTCAGTAGTTTTCTTGTTTGTGTGCAGGTCACATTAATTTAAATACTGTGACTATTTAAATATTGTAAAATAAAAGGGTTTTATTTATTTTTATTATTTTTTTGTATTATGGAGAGAATACATGGCGGGGCTTAGAGAAAACATAATATGATGAATATTTGTCATATTTAACCACATTTAAAATTGTAAAACGTTGTCGATAAAATTGCATACCTTTATTACTGTCTACTGTGTCTTTGCATTTGCAATTTATGCAGGACAATTTAATAATAACCCCCCATTTTTTTTAATACTTGATTTTTTGGTTTTCTATTCAATAGTAACTTTATTAACCTTAGGTATGTTTGGTTTACATACTGTATACAAAAATATTCAACACACACACGGTCTCAGGCAGTTATAACTTTATGAACTTTTCAGACAGATTTAACAGATGACAACAAGACTACATTTCTCGCTTATTAAATGCTTGTTAAATACTGTACACTTTTAATTCCATGGGACTTTGCTGAATTACAGTGTGCCAACGACCTTGTGTGCAGGTCACATTAATTTAATTACTGTGACTTTATTTATATATTGTAAAATAAAAGGGTCTTATTTATTTTTATTATTTTTTTGTAATATGGAGAGAATACATTCCGGGGCTTAGAGAAAACATAATGTGATGAATATTTGTCATATTTAACAACATTTAAAATTGTAAAACTTTATCAATAAAATTGCATACCTTTATTGCAGTCTACTACAATACAATACAATATAATATAATAGCAATGCTAGATACAGAATAGTCACTCCGCGCTGGTGCTGCCAATTGGAAAAGACCCTCTTGCTGCCGTCTGACCAAGGGACTCCACACCCCCTACAAACGTGAACTCCTGAATGGGAGCTCGCAGACAAGAAAAGAAAATAGGCAGATAGGCGCACTGAGGGACACAAACTAGTTTATTAACAACCCCAATAATAGGATCAATGTAAAACACATGCACAATTAAAACACTCAAAGATACGTTAAAAACTAAATCAATGGGCTAGGAGGGGGACAAGACAGCAACGTATCAACACTGTGCAGCCAAAAGAAGGGGTCTGGACCAAATCTGTTAACGTACCAGGCAGCAGAGAGACATGAGTAATCCTGCACAGCCTCCGCTGGAAAAACTCCACGGGAACAGTCTCACGTGACCTCTACGCGTTTTGCACGTAGTGCTTCGTGAGGAGGTCACGTGATGACGCTGCCCCTGGAGTAAATATCATGTTTTTAAGTATCTGTTTTACAATAATAGCAATGCTGTTCAAGTGTACTGTCTTTTTCCTTTTAACAATTGAGCATGCATTGTGTCTTTATTCTAGTAGTGATCTTATATGTGATTCAATATTGGGCACTTTCTGTGACATCCTCCCATCATAATTTGAAACAATAACTTATATCACGATTAGTGTTAGTGATTTGCCAGCCTACTAAAACTTGTTAGTTTTAAGAACATTGAATTATTTTAGTGTTAGTATTAATGTTAGTGTCACCATCCATTTACTTTAGAGATTTATTGTATTACAGTATGTATGCTTATTATTTATTAATAAATTAATAATAATTATTAATTATGCAGTGGATGACGTCGCCGTCGAGAGCTTCCTGATACGCCAGGATTCGGAGGGGGAAGACTTCTAAAGTTAAGATAAATATTGAATGTATGTAGATGCCTTTTTTCAGGGTTTTTTTAAATTGCATTTATTTATTTATTTTTTATGTTTATGATTGCCCATTAACTGCTAATGTATTAATCTGTGCGCCTGGAACAGATAAATACAGTGACAGGCAATGCATTTTTTGGCAAATGATTGTTTTGTATTGATTGTTATTTTTTCTATTTCTGTTTATTGTTTTGATTAAATTGTTTGGAATTTGGATGGCTTGTTTTTAGCACATTTGTGGATTGACTAGCGGTTATATTTCTTGATTTGTTTTGTTGGTTAGGTGTTTCTTTATTTGCATTCTAGTATTTTGGTAAAACATAATTTTTATTCTTTAGCGGTTTTGGTGTTAGAATAATTTTATTGATGTGTAGTTGAGGATTTCTAGTTCTATTATTTTTGTGGTGTTTAGGTGCTTGTTTATGTCTTTAATTATTGTGTATTGTTGTCCTTGATTGTTTTAAAAGGTTGGCCATTGACTGCTATAGTGGCTTATCATACCCATATTATATTCCCCTCCCTTCTCCACCAGCAGGTATTTTGCACCCAGCAGGTACCTTACAGAAAGTGCACCAACCATAACTACACTCAAATTAGTGGGTCGTGTGGTCACACACATTGGGTTTGGGTGTTGGACACTGTGGGACATTGTGGGATTAGGCCCCTGTGAGCCAACAGGTAAAGGGCAGCACCAGTAGCCATCTTGTTTAGGGCTACATTTGTAGATGTTGCTGAGATTGAGACCTGGGGTGCCTGAACTCAGAGTTATCATGTCACTCACTCTCTCATTACCCTCACACCAGGAGGTGTATGAGTGGGCGGTAAAAAGGCAAGCCTCGCCCCTATAAACGCTTGCTGTTGGACAAGTCCCAGCTAACACCTCCTCCTATGACATATGTTTGCTGCTGGGTCAGTACCCAGGCTTACGGGAGGCCAAAATCCTAGCCTGCCGCACAGACATAGATGGGGCATGGTGTTCAATGTTAGTGAGTGGGGGACAAGATTTAACATAGGAAGGTGGTCACTCCAATTTATGGCTCCCTGGAGCGCTCACTCAAATGTGCCCCATTATCTACCCCGAAAGGCTGGTATAGTTGGAACCCCGTAGTCCTGGCACGGATTTGCAGGAGGTTGCTATGTGACTGTCCTCATCGCCCCCAGAGAGTCTTTGCGGAGACGACACTAGTGTCATATCCTGCTACAACTGCGGTTCAAGTATAGGCAGCCCTAGCCCCCACCGGATGGGTGACATACAAATGAGTCAAAGAGTGAGGCGTCCACCCACCAGAGGGGCTTGCGATCAATTAGGGGCACCCCACTATGAGTCTCAGCCGCCAGATAAAGCTAAGCTGGCCTCCGTCATTAATATGTTTACCGAACTGTATCAAATTGTTTAGAGTCAATAATGCTAAGTTGTATTATCATGCTTGCTTTTTTATTATATAACTTATGCAGTTTAATGCTGTCCTCCAAGCGGGGTTGTTGATGTTTTCACCAGGGGGAGGATGTAGCCAGGTCCCCTATGGCTCCCCGGTTCCTCCGCGCTCTCTTCCCTAACTCTGCTGCTGCCGAGTGGTTACGGGTGGCGGCGGGCTCATCAGCGGCCCTTGCAGGGCGCCGCCATGTTGAAGGGGTGTATAGTGTACGTGCTAGGGCTCGCGCAGGTACGGTGAGTGTGTGGCAGCCATTGAAGGGTTGCGCTTGCGCAGTGTTGTAAGCGAATGCGGCGGCCCATAGGAATAGGTTCCGCGGGGACTGCAATCCACTTAGTGCTCAGGGGCAAGAATACCATGTGAAGCCAGGGATCCAATCGCGCTGCCAGATTTCCTGAAACAGGAGATAGATCTTTGCACGCTGGAAGAGGAGGAGTCAGTCAGAGCTGGGAGAGGATAGGGGTAAGAGATGTATGTGCAGGGGTCTGTGACTCTCTGCACTAGGCCAGATTTCCCCCTAGGCCCCAGCTAGGCCCCGACTCACGCTAAAGATTGTGGTTGCTACAGGGAAAGACCCTTAGGTAGGGACCCTGCTCCTTTAGATATATATAGTACAGGGAAACAGCTGCTATGCTGCACGAACCTGATACCAGTGGTCTGGGACCAGGCTACTGTGGCAGAATCATAGACTATCATCAAGGTGGGACACTCCACTGGGATATAACCCCACGCTGAGGTGGACGCACCATGGAGGAGACCGCTGGAACAGTGGATCCCTATCCGGGTTATTGTCGGCGCGCCCGGGTTCTGGAGCACCCGGAAGGTACCTTACAGAAAGTGCACCAACTATAACTACACTCAAATTAGAGGGCCGCGCAGTTGCACACATTGGGTGTAGGTGTGGGATACTGTGGGACATTGTGGGACTGGGATTTTCAGTACACGGTGTGGGGTACACTGTGGTGGGGATACAGCCGTGCAAGGTGTGTGGGTAATTATACATTTAGTCTTATAGAGTATAGACGTTATAGAGCATACGATATATGTGTTCCAGTAAAGGCCATTCTTTTTTACATTGTGTGTGTTCATTGTTTGGGTCCTGTGAGGGGCTCCTCCCACTATGTTGGGATCCCCCTCAGGTGGAGGCACTGCATCAAAGTTGTAAGTATATCGCCCCAGGCTCTCCGTTTCGGAGGCTTATGCCCCTGTGAGCCAACAGGTAAAGGGCAGCACCAATAGCCATCTTGTTTAGGGGGAAACAGGGCTATATACATTTGAAAAAGTGTATAGCACAAATCAGACAGTACAGTAAATGGTTTAATAAGTTTATTTTAATATGTGTAACCAGACATTTTAAAAGAGTTTGTAATTGCTGATCTGTTAAGAATTAATGTAAAGAGAGTTAACAGAATGTTTAAACCTTTCAGTCAACACACTTGAGATGATTCTGATGTTTTACTTCTTGCCTCCACCTCCACCTCCGTGACCTCCACTGCTTTGACAGCCGTGACCTCCACTGCTTTGACCTCCACCTCCGTGACCTCCACCTCCACCTCCGTGACCTCCACTGCTTTGACCTCCACCACCACCTCCGTGACCTCCACTGCTTTGACCTCCACCTCCGTGACCTCCACCTCCGTGACCTCCACTGCTTTGACAGCCATGACCTCCACTGCTTTGACTTCCACCACCACCACCACCTCCGTGACCTCCACTGCTTTGACCTCCACCTCCGTGACCTCCACCTCCACCTCCGTGACCTCCACTACTTTGACCTCCACCTCCACCTCCACCTCCGTGACCTCCACTGCTTTGACAGCCGTGACCTCCACTGCTTTGACCTCCACCTCCGTGACCGCCACCTCCACCTCCATGACCTCCACCGCCGCTACCCCCATGACCTTGATGGCAAGGTTCTGATGAGAAATAGAAGTATAATTTGAAAGGATGGCTGAGATACATTGACTACTTCTAAATGATGGAAATGTCAGTAAAAAAATCAGATCATACAAAGACAGCTTATTTAAAACAGAAACACCCCACATTGAGGTACTTTTATTAATTTTACACTAAAAGGAGGGACTCAGAAGCGCACAGAAAATATTCAACTCCGATGTACTGGAATTTTGGGAATCCATAAATGAAGATACATGTGACCCTACAGATCTGTCAGGTCTCATTTATTCAAAGTCGGTCTCATTTGAAGTCGGTCTCATTGATTTTTAGTATCAGGGGACCCATAAACTTCCATTGAGTTTCACCGATGTAAATCTGTATTATTCTTTTAAAATTCCCTTCTGAACCTAAACCCATATTTTAAAGCCCTCAGTCTATGGAATTTTACATCAATTGAGCATATTTTCCATGTATCACCATCTTAACAGTATGATAATAATCTAAGCCAATCTTTCATAGATCTTACCAAGTGGCAAACCTATTTGTCATAGATAAAGCCTAGTGGCAAACAGTCCAGCAAATTGAAATCGTATTCAGGACTGTATTATGATCACACTACTGACCTGGAGATAGTTAGAAGGTATGACGGCAATCAATCACAAAAGCTTAATTAAAAATTGGTTTTCAATGTGGTTTTGGTTTAAATACATGCTGTGTTTTGGTTCTGGTTTTGCCTACAATCTATTTGTTTTTGGTTTTATATTTTCACCAAATTATGAACAGAACACAAAATAAGCAGGAACATGTTTGAAAGCACAACAAAAAAATAAAATATGCTTAGATAATTATACAATTATACAAATTATTGCAAAACTTTCCCCATCTCTTTCTAACAAAAACATGAAAAAGTTTTAGAACAAAAACTAAAACACCAGTGAGGGTGCCCACCCTTATTGTATATAAGTTATTGTGCAATCTATTGCTATTTCAATCTTTTGTTTTAAAAAGACCCATTTTGGGAAAAGGCAAAACCCTCTCATACAATTACAGACAAGGTGAAGGCAGTGATGTGAAGGAGATTGCTGGTTCAAATGAGCAGTGTTTTCCTTAATCAACTTTATACATAACAAACATCATCATGGTCTCTACAGTCATTCTTTCCTTTCCATTTTATGCTCCAGTTTTAAATGACTGTTGTCCCCCCCGATAGTAATAAGTGTATTGATGCATTGTTTTATAATTTATTGGGAGTACTGTAAAGAGTAAAACCACAAACAGTGTGACTGTGCATATTGCTGCACAATGAATTACAGGCCCTCCCGTAAACAACAGGATTAAGATCTGATTGACCATGCAGATTTTCTTACCTGGGCATTTTGGGGCAGGGCATGCGTCCTTGCATGATTTAGCTGGTGCACATGCTGAAATGAGAGAGAATGAATATCACTGAGACAGATAAGTGCAAATCCTGTATGTTTTTTATGAACCTCGTAAATACAACTTGAATTTGTGATAGCTACAATGGCCAATCAAACAAAAGGTTTGAAAACATACAGTAGATGAATAGGGTTCAACAAGTGCATTTTTTGCCAATAGGTTAACAATAGAAAAAGTGATGCGTCCATGTATCAGGGTGAGTGCATATCGGTGAGGGAGTTGAGGAGAGTGAAAAAAGAAGCTACTTTTCACAATTTAGTGTTTTTTCCCCTCATGTTTTCCCCTTTTCCTTACTTCCAAACACCCTGCAGTTCTGAGTTGCATTAACATTTCAATATTTTAACAATCTGCTTCAAATGTAGGTACAATGCCTTGGTTTACATGTTTCATATACTGTGATGCACTTACATTTTCCATTTCAGGAAACAATATCTCTTTATGATGATACATTTGGAACAGTTTACTTGACTTTCAAATGATCTTGAAGTATCTCCCTGCTAAATAGAACAGCAGCGCCATAAAGAACTATGCACAGATTAAAACTATCCTCTTTCCACTGTTGTTTAAGTTCCAATAGAATACATATATTTGCAATAACTATATACAGCTAACAACATCTCTTTGTCATTCAGTCCAGCCTTTTGCATGTATAATAGAGGCACCAGCTAGTAAATTCCATGTAACCCTATTCACTATCATAAAGAACTACTTACGGTCAGAATCTTTGCATCCACCACCCTTTGATCCAGGCATGATTGCTCTTCTAGTTATAATATGCTATAGGGATGGAGATCTAGGATGGTACAGGTCTACCAGCAATGCCCGATGGTGCTGCTTTTATACACGAAGTGAAACCATTCAATTATTGACAAGTACTTTCAGGAACCAATGGGATCCAAACATCTATAATTAAGTATTTATTATTCAATGCATTTTTTGTTACATTGTTTGCTTTAATCAAGGGCAGGGTGTTTCTCAATTTTGTATTTTTTCTTTTACACCAATAAAATAATGGGTTTGCTGGTGTTTTTCTTTGCTACTCACTGTTGTGAGTAATTTCCAGCATAATACAAGCATTATTAGCTGACTGGGATACTAAGGAAATGTTCCCATACATGAGCTTGAATGACAGCATAACTCCCTTCTTCAGGATTACCCATTGGAATTGCTTTGCAGTGCATTGCTGGCAGCCAGGGGGGTAACTTGTTTTGTGGCATGAGGCACCTCTATTCCTGTATTACCTGCATCTTCTTATTTACAAATCTACTTTAATAATAATAATAATATATTTATATATAGACAAAACAGACAAATTGAGTTGCACCTCCCCCCACATCGCCACAATTTCCTACAGAAAGGTTTAATGCTTTGCCTGTAAACTGAGAAATTCAACTTCCTGGTTAATGACACTCATGGCTGCAGCGTTCCACTTCACACGCATGCACATAGGACACAAGGCTTGCATTGGGGATGCCCTTCACTAATAATGGGACATTGAACTTGTAAAATCAAAGGTACAAACAAACAAGAGCCAGCACCACCTAGGCAGAAACACTCTACAGTGGCAGCTAAACTAACTCTCAGGCGGCCTGCACCGCGGGTAATTTAAAACCCTGTGCAAATGCGGCCATTCTTTTTTCTGGCGCCGCAGGCGCTTCCCATTGTTCAGCGCATTAGCGATGAATGGGGAAATGGGCCGCGCGCGGCCGCAAGATGCGGCTGGCGCGCGGCCAAATTTGGCGGCTGCCGAATAAAGCCCCGAAAAATTGCGGGTAAATGGCAGAATAAAGCTGGCCGCAGCAGTATCAGACACTGAATTAGGTGAGGGTAACACCAAGGGTCCCTGTACACCCTAAATATAGTCACAGTATTTAAATAAAGGTGACCCGCACACAAACAAGAAGTTGACAAACAATTACACGGAAATACAAGGTGACAATAAATCACAAACACACATAAAAGAGAGATATACTGTATACATGAAAAAAAAGCACCATAGATTAATGAGTGAATAGGATACACATCACCTAATACCTAATATCAGGGTAATTGCAAAAAGGAGCAATACTTATAAAAAGGGGTGGCTTATAAGAAGGGGCAACGTTTCAGGACCTATTGTCCTTTCTTCTGGCCCATTCCCATGCATCTAAACATAATACTTCCCTTGTGTGTCCCTCCTTTTTGCAATTACCCTTTTTTTCAATGAGGCTTTTTATTGGCACTTTTTGCACACCTTTTTGCATGATATTAAGTATTAGGTGATGTGTATCGCATTCACTCATTACTCCATGGTGCTTTTATTCATGTATATACTGTATCTCTCTTTTATGTGTGTTAGTGATTTATTGTCACCTTGTATTTCCATGTATTTGTTTGTTACCTTTCATGACTGTGACAGTAGTTTTTTTTTTTACCTTATATACAGTTTTCTACTGATACTAAATACTAAAAATGGATTTATAGACAGTGATTTGTCAGTAGTTTTCTTGTTTGTGTGCAGGTCACATTAATTTAAATACTGTGACTATTTAAATATTGTAAAATAAAAGGGTTTTATTTATTTTTATTATTTTTTTGTATTATGGAGAGAATACATGGCGGGGCTTAGAGAAAACATAATATGATGAATATTTGTAATATTTAACCACATTTAAAATTGTAAAACGTTGTCGATAAAATTGCATACCTTTATTACTGTCTACTGTGTCTTTGCATTTGCAATTTATGCAGGACAATTTAATAATAACCCCCCATTTTTTTTAATACTTGATTTTTTGGTTTTCTATTCAATAGTAACTTTATTAACCTTAGGTATGTTTGGTTTACATACTGTATACAAAAATATTCAACACACACACGGTCTCAGGCAGTTATAACTTTATTAACTTTTCAGACAGATTTAACAGATGACTTTAAATGCAGATCCTACTGATACAGACCCAAATTTGACACTTTGTCAACATAGTGATTTCAAACCACCTTCAAGGTTTTATCCGGCCCAAAGTAAAGGGAGTTTTATCGATTCATTTTTTAATATAGTTAATAATGAATTTACATCACTGGTAAAAAAATTTAAAACATCTGATATACCTCATAATCTCAGTTATCGTGAACATTTAGCACTAAAAGAACTTCAAGATAGGAAAGATGTAATCATAAGGCAGGCAGATAAAGGTGGAGGAGTAGTTATCCAAAACCGCACAAGCTATGAAAAGGAGGCCATGCGCATTCTGAATGACCCTGGCAACTATAGTAAACTTAGTCAGGATCCGACAAACAATTTTGTTTCTGAGCTACAGAGCCTTATTGATGAGGCTGTTGCATCCACAGTATTATCTAAATCAGAATACCAATTTTTGAATGTTTTATTTCCTACTATACCAGTGTACTATCACCTTCCCAAAATACACAAGGCCTCGATCGATCCACCGGGTAGACCTATAATCTCCGGAATTGGATCCTTAACGTCAAACCTGTCACAGTATGTGGATTTTTTTCTGCAAAAATATGTGAAAATACTGCCATCCTATATTAAAGATACCACTGCCGTTCTAAATTGAGTCAAAACCATCCAATGGCAGGAAGGATATAGATGGGCAACGTTGGACGTTCAATCCCTTTATACATGTATTCCCCATGATAAAGGGATTGGGGCAATAAAGGAGACATTATCCAAAGATATGGATCTTCACCCTTTAAATTGTGAATTTATTATCGATGCCATTACTTTTATATTGTCACACAACTATTTTCTATTTTTAAATCAGTTCTATTTACAGTTGTGTGGCACTGCCATGGGGACGCGATTTGCTCCCAGTTATGCGAACATATACATGGGGATATGGGAAGATAACTTTATATGGCACAATAACCCATTCGCTAATCGAGTTATTGTATGGCAAAGATATATCGATGACGTCTTGTGTGTCTGGGAGGGTGGTGAGGACACTCTGGAGCTCTTTAAAGTCTATCTGAACTCGAATGACTACAACTTGAAATTTACATCTGAGTCAAATAGTAGTCAGATAGACTTTCTAGACCTAAGTTTAATGTCAAAGGTTGGTGAAAACATTAACACTAAAACCTATTTTAAAAAAGTGGATACTAACAGCTTCCTTCTGTCTTCCAGTAATCATAAAAGATCCTGGATTGACAACATACCCCAAAGTCAGTTTATGCGCATCAAACGCAACTGCAGTCTCCAAGCTGACTTTGAAGTTCAATCAGTCTCTCTTTTGGAGAAATTCATAGAACGTGGGTATGATAAGGCCCTTTTGCTCAGTTCATTAGAAAAAGTCGATAGAATGGATAGGGACTCTCTACTGATCCAGAAGAAAAAAAGAACAACAAATGATGAGGTAGACGATAAATTAAAAGTTCCATTCATTACAGAGTTTAGCTCAGTGAGCACCAGTGTGCAAAAAATAATTAACAAAAACTGGGGCATTCTCTGTAATGATCCTATTTTGGGCCCCTCTCTCCAAAACAAACCAAGTTTTATCTATCGTCGGACCAAGACCCTTAAGCACTTCCTAGCACCTAGTGATATTGGTTCCCCAATAAATACATCACTGGAGCCATCATGGATGCCGACTAAACCAAACGGCAACTTTTGCTGTGGAAAGTGCAAAGCCTGCAAAATGTTAAGTTCTAACCGTAAATCTTTTATATCTAATACAACTAAGGAAAAGTTTACAGTGAAAGATTGTATATCTTGTAAATCCACATATGTGGTTTATTTACTGCAGTGTCCTTGTGGATACCAATATGTTGGGCGAACAAAAAGATTTTTAAGAGTCAGGATTTTAGAACACGCTAGAAATATTAGACTAGGATTAGAACAACATAGCGTGTCCAGACACTTCAAAATCAAACATGATTGTGACTCTTCGCTCCTGACATATGTGGGAATCCAGACTGTACAATCAGGAAGACGCGGTGGAGACAGAGACAAAAAAATGTCTAAACAAGAAAGTCTGTGGATATACAAACTCCAGACTCTGTCTCCACTAGGTCTAAATGAGGAGATTGACATATGGTCCCTTTTTTAATTAGAGATTTTTCAATTAAACATATACCAGTGTTTTTAAGTTTTAAAAAATATTTAATTATTTTAAAATATATCTAAACAATACCTCCAAGGATTATCATAATACCCTTTCTCTCTGAATAATTACAACAAATTCCATCCCCTAAGATCTATTCCTAGACCATTACATTATCTTATAGATTTCCATGTGAATTTACATATATCTATTAGAAGTCATATGTTAATCTATGTTATTCTCAATTATTGGGAGTTAGCACTTTACATCTCCAAATGTGATTTTTATTATGTGACTAATATTCTGTCTCTTTATATTTTTAGAGTCTTGATTCGATATATTTATATTTTTAGAGTCTTGATTCGAATTATTAAAGTTTATTATTATTTTAAGTGTGCTTTATCCCATGTATGTTTTTATATTAGTATGTTTTTGCAGATTGAGCCCCTCCACGGGATGAGTGAATATCTCTCCAGGTTGGGGGAGTTAAATACCATTACTCTGACCAATAGCAATAATGCTGAGTGTATAAGAACCGCCCTCGGAACCTCCTCCATCATTCCCTGACGAAGTACGAAAGTACGAAACGCGTAGGAGAGGGCGCGTTCCTTTATTCTTTACATATACCCCCATTGCGGCATTGTATTTGGACATTTGTTTCATTGTGGGACTTGTCTGGGACTTGCTATACCGCCCGATTGCATATCGCTAAGGAGTGACGCACTAAAGACGCGACCGGCCGAGAGACGCTGCCGGATGACGTCACACGCCAAAGTGGACTAACCAGGAAGAGACGCGGCGATCTACCCCTGAAAACAACTGCTGTGAGCTCCGTGAAGGCGCGGGAAGGTTCCCCAACGCTGAGCTGTATACTCTGCATCCAGATACCAGCATCTTGAGGGAGGACGTCCAATTCCTGGTGCCTGCATCCCGTTGTGCCTGCCGAGTGGTAACATGTCCCTAACATGTCTTACTATTAACCCTTTTTTTTTTGATGTACGTGCAATACTCACCTTCACTTTTTATAAAATTATTTAAATATACTACACAATGTTTTTTTTGCGCTGTTCTCTTTCTGTTTCTATGTAGCTTGGTGTTTGAACCATTCCCACTGATCAGCAGCATAAAACTTCACCTATCAGGTTGTATTATTAATTTATTTTTAAGTCACTATTTTCAGCACAGACCACATTGAGCGCAAGTTTTTTCTGTTTTCACTTTAACAGATGACAACAAGACTACATTTCTCGCTTATTAAATGCTTGTTAAATACTGTACACTTTTAATTCCATGGGACTTTGCTAAATTACAGTGTGCCAACGACCTTGTGTGCAGGTCACATTAATTTAATTACTGTGACTTTATTTATATATTGTAAAATAAAAGGGTCTTATTTATTTTTATTATTTTTTTGTAATATGGAGAGAATACATTCCGGGGCTTAGAGAAAACATAATGTGATGAATATTTGTCATATTTAACAACATTTAAAATTGTAAAACTTTATCAATAAAATTGCATACCTTTATTGCAGTCTACTACAATACAATACAATATAATATAATAGCAATGCTAGATACAGAATAGTCACTCCGCGCTGGTGCTGCCAATTGGAATAGACCCTCTTGCTGCCGTCTGACCAAGGGACTCCACACCCCCTACAAACGTGATCTCCTGAATGGGAGCTCACAGACAAGAAAAGAAAATAGGCAGATAGGCGCACTGAGGGACACAAACTAGTTTATTAATAACCCCAATAATAGGATCAATGTAAAACACATGCACAAGTAAAACACTCAAAGATACATTAAAAACTAAATCAATGGGCTAAGAGGGGGACAGGACAGCAACGTATCAACACTGTGCAGCCAAAAGAAGGGGTCCGGACCCAATCTGTTAACGTACCAGGCAGCAGAGAGACATGAGTAATCCTGCACAGCCTCCGCCGGAAAAACTCCACGGGAACAGTCTCATGTGACCTCTACGCGTTTTGTACGTAGTGCTTCGTCAGGAGTCACGTGATGACGCTGCTCCTGGAGTAAATATCATGTTTTTAAGTATCTGTTTTACAATAATAGCAATGCTGTTCGAGTGTACTGTCTTTTTCTTTTAACAATTGAGCATGCATTGTGTCTTTATTCTAGTAGTGATCTTATATGTGATTCAATATTGGGCACTTTCTGTGACATCCTCCCATCATAATTTGAAACAATAACTTATATCACGATTAGTGTTAGTGATTTGCCAGCCTACTAAAACCTGTTAGTTTTAAGAACATTGAATTATTTTAGTGTTAGTATTAATGTTAGTGTCATCATCCATTTACTTTAGAGATTTATTGTATTATGTATGCTTATTATTTATTAATAAATTAATAATAATAATTAATTATGTAGTGGATGATGTCGCCGTTGAGAGCTTCCTGATACGTCAGGATTCGGAGGGGGAAGACTTCTAAAGTTAAGATAAATATTGAATGTATGTAGATGCCTTTTTTCAGGGTTATTTTAAATTGCATTTATTTATTTCTTTTTTATGTTTTTGATTGCCCATTAACTGCTAGGGTATTAATCTGTGCCCCTGGAACAGATAAATACAGTGACAGGCAATGCATTTTTTGGCAAATGGTTGCTATGTATTGATTGTTATTTTTTCTATTTCTGTTTATTGTTTTGATTAAATTGTTTGGAATTTGGATGGCTTGTTTTTAGTACATTTGTGGATTGACTAGCGGTTATATTTCTTGATTTGTTTTGTTGGTTAGGTGTTTCTTTATTTGCATTCTAGTATTTTGGTAAAACATAATTTTTATTCTTTAGCGGTTTTGGAGTTAGAATAATTTTATTGATGTGTAGTTGAGGATTTCTAGTTCTATTATTTTTGTGGTGTTTAGGTGCTTGTTTATGTAATTAATTATTGTGTATTGTTGTCCTTGATTGTTTTAAAAGGTTGGTCATTGACTGCTATAGTGGCTTATCATACCCATATTATATTCCCCTCCCTTCTCCACCAGCAGGTATTTTGCACCCAGCAGGTACCTTACAGAAAGTGCACCAACCATAACTACACTCAAATTAGTGGGCCGTGTGGTCACACACATTGGGTTTTGGTGTTGGACACTGTGGGACATTGTGGGATTAGGCCCCTGTGAGCCAACAGGTAAAGGGCAGCACCAGTAGCCATCTTGTTTAGGGCTACATTTGTAGACGTTGCTGAGATTCAGACCTCGTGTGCCTGAACTCAGTTTAATCATGTCACTCACTCTCTCATTACCCTCACGCCAGGAGTTGCATGAGTGGGCGGTAAAAAGGCAAGCCTCGCCCCTATAAACGCTTGCTTTTGGACAAGTCCCAGCTAACACCTCCTCTTATGACATATGTTTGCTGCTGGGTCAGTACCCAGGCTTACGGGAGGCCAAAATCCTAGCCTGCCGCACAGACACAGATGGGGCATGGTGTTCAATGTTAGTGAGTGGGGGACAAGATTTAACATAGAAAGGTGGTCACTCCAATTTATGGCTCCCTGGAGCGCTCACTCAAAGGTACCCCATTATCTACCCCGAAAGGCCGGTATAGTTGGAACCCCGTAGTCCTGGCACGGATTTGCAAGAGGTTGCTATGTGACTGTCCTCATCGCCCCCAAAGAGTCTTTGCGGAGACGACACTAGTGTCATATCCTGCTCCAACTGCGGTTCAAGTATAGGCAGCCTAGCCCCCACCGGATGGGTGACATACAAATGAGTCAAAGAGTGAGGCGTCCACCCACTAGAGGGGCTTATGATCAATTAGGGGCACCCCACTATGAGTCTCAGCCGCCAGTTAAAGCTAAGCTGGCCTCCGTCATTAATATGTTTACCGAACTGTATCAAATTGTTTAGAGTCAATTATGCTAAGTTGTATGTATCATGCTTGCTTTTTTATTATATAACTTATGCAGTTTAATACAAAGAGAAAAAAAACGGCGCCTCCGAAATATAAAAATAAAATCCTTCCAAATATAAAGTCCAACACGAATGGAGAGGAGTCCTGGGAGGAATCTTCAATGAAGTCTCAATGAGGACAAACAAACATGTAAGACAAAAACAGAAAAGACAAAAGAAAAAAAATCATAGTGCAACTCAAAAACAAACAAAAAGCACCAAAAAAAAATTGGCAAAAAAAATAATTACAAATTTAATGCAAGTGTAAAATATAAATAAAACAACATACACATGTAAGTGGGCTAGAGACACTAATGAAGCTGTAGCATCCAGTAGAAGTAAAATTGAAATCCTACTTACAGCAATGCTGAATGGTATAAGCTCGTAGAACAACTGTCTTTAGATTCAGACAAGAGCCTCTGCAAGGATTAGAAACAGCAGCCTCCAGGGATCCACACTGCCGGAACGACCACTGCTAAGCCACACACAGACCTTTTGAGTGAGTGAGGAGTATCACAGGGGAGGACCGGAGCTGCACGCTGTTGGAGGGATCACCTACACTGGCGACACACTTTATTCGAGCTCGGCTAGTCCCACGAATTCGGGTATACCCGGGTGTATTGAGGTTTGTGACTGTTTTCTGCCCGAGTGCATTGAGGTATTTTCCAGGCAGGGATTGAAGCATTTTATTCCCGCTGTCTGCAATACTGCACAGTATATATATATATACTGCATTACAATTCATGAATTTATGCCATCTGGTAGACACGCGAAGCATTGCAGCCTATTAAATCCTAATCATTATCATTTAACAGATCAGCCGCCCGTCAGCCAGGCATGAACCCAGGCTGGGAAGGCAAACGCAACGGGGCTTGTCAGAGGTAAGGAGCGGCGCATTCCAGGTATCTGCCAGGTACATACTGGGTATTTGCTCGAATAAAGTGTGTCGGTGCAGTATCACCATACACACAGACCATCGGGTCGCGCGATGTGGAGGTGACGTCACACCACAGCCCGAGGTCAGGGGGGAACACCCAGGAAGGCAATGAAGCTCGAAAGAGCTGAGGCAATGTCTGAAGGGGACAGTGCATGTACGGAGGGGGATGCTACAAGTCTCAGCCAGAAAAAAAACCACCCTATGCGTTTTGTGACGTCAGTCACTTTGTCAGGGGCTGTTTAATGCTGTCCTCCAAGCGGGGTTGTTGATGTTTTCACCAGGGGGAGGATGTAGCCAGGTCCCCTATGGCTCCCCGGTTCCTCCACGCTCTCTTCCCTAACTCTGCTGCTGCCGGGTGGTTACGGGTGGCGGTGGGCTCACCAGTGGCCCTTGCAGGGCGCCGACATGTTGGAGGGGTGTATAGTGTACGTGCGAGGGCTCGCGCAGGTACGGAGAGTGTGTGGCAGCCATTGAAGGGTTGCACTTGCGCAGTGTTGTAAGCGAATGTGGCGGCCCATAGGAATAGGTTCCGCGGGGACTGCAATCCACTTAGTGCTCAGGGGCAAGGATACCATGTGACGCCAGGGATCCAATCGCGCTGCCAGATTTCCTGAAACAGGAGATAAATCTTTGCACGCTGGAAGAGGAGGAGTCAGTCAGAGCTGGGAGAGGATAGGGGTAAGAGGTGTATGTGCAGGGTCTCTCTGCACTAGGCCAGATTTCCCCCTAGGCCCCAGCTAGGCCCCGACTCACGCTAAAGATTGTGGTTGCTACAGGGAAAAACACTTAGGTATTTACTATAACTACACTCAAATTAGAGGGCTGCGCAGTTGCACACATTGGGTTTGGGTGTGGGATACTGTGGGACATTGTGGGACTGGGATTTTCAGTACACGGTGTGGGGTACACTGTGGTGGGGATAAAGCCGTGCAAGGTGTGTGGGTAATTGTACATTTAGTCTTATAGAGTATAGATATTATAGAGCATACGATATATGTGTTCCAGTAAAGGCCTTTCTTTTTTACATTGTGTGTGTTCATTGTTTGGGTCCTGTGAGGGGCTCCTCCCACTACGTTGGGATCCCTCTCAGGGGGAGGCACTGCATCAAAGTTGTAAGTATATCGCCCCAGGCTCTCCGTTTCGGAGGCTTATGCCCCTGTGAGCCAACAGGTAAAGGGCAGCACCAGTAGCCATCTTGTTTAGGGGGAAACAGGGCAATATACATTTGAAAAAGTGTACAGCACAAATCAGACAGTAAATGGTTTAATAAGTTTATTTTAATATGTGTAACCAGACATTTTAAAAGTGTTTGTAATTGCTGATCTGTTAAGAATTAATGTAAAGAGAGTTAACAGAATGTTTAAACCTTTCAGTCAACACACTTGAGATGATTCTGATGTTTTACTTCTGGCCTCCACCTCCACCTCCGTGACCTCCACTGCTTTGACAGCCATGACCTCCACTGCTTTGACCTCCACCTCCGTGACCTCCACCTCCACCTCCGTGACCTCCACTGCTTTGACCTCCACCACCACCTCCGTGACCTCCACTGCTTTGACCTCCACCTCCGTGACCTCCCCATCCACCTCCATGACCTCCACTGCTTTGACCTCCACCTCCACCACCACCTCCGTGACCTCCACTGCTTTGACCTCCAGCTCCGTGACCTCCCCCTCCACCTCCGTGACCTCCACTGCTTTGACAGCCGTGACCTCCACTGCTTTGACCTCCACCTCCGTGACCTCCACCTCCACCTCCATGACCTCCACCGCCGCTACCCCCATGACCTTGATGGCAAGGTTCTGATGAGAAATAGAAGTATAATTTGAAAGAATGGCTGAGATACATTGACTACTTCTAAATGATGGAAATGTCAGTAAAAAAATCAGATCATACAAAGACAGCTTATTTAAAACAGAAACGCCCCACATTGAGGGACTATTATTAATTTTACACTAAAAGGAGGGACTCAGAAGCCCACCGAAAATATTCAACTCCGATGTACTGGAATTTTGGGAATCCATAAATGAAGATACATGTGACCCTACAGATCTGTCAGGTCTCATTTATTCAAAGTCGGTCTCATTTGAAGTCGGTCTCACTGATTTTTAGTATCAGGGGACCCATAAACTTCCATTGAGTTTCACCGATGTAAATCTGTATTTTTCTTTTAAAATTCCCTTCTGATCCTAAACCCATATTTTAAAGACCTCAGTCTATGGAATTTTACATCAATTGAGCATATTTTCCATGTATCACCATCTTAACAGTATGATAATAATCTAAGGCAATCTTTCATAGATCTTACCAAGTGGCAAACCTATTTTTCATAGATAAAGCCTAGTGGCAAACAGTCCAGCAAATTGAAATCGTATTCAGGACTGTATTATGATCACACTACTGACCTGGAGATAGTTAGAAGGTATGATGGCAATCAATAACAGAAGCTTAATTAAAAATTGGTTTTCAATGTGGTTTTGGTTTAAATACATGTTGCGTTTTGGTTCTGGTTTTGCCTACAATCTATTTGTTTTTGGTTTTATATTTCACCAAATTATGAACAGAACACAAAATAAGCAGGAACATGTTTGAAAGCACAGCAAAAAAATAAAATATGCTTAAATAAGTATACAATTATACAAAATGATTACAAAACTTTCCCCATCTCTATCTAACAAAAACATGAAAAAGTTTTAGAACAAAAACTAAAACACCAGTGAGGGTGCCCACCCTTATTGTATATAAGTTATTGTGCAATCTATTGCTATTTCAAGCTTTTGTTTTAAAAAGACCCATTTTGGGAAAAGGCAAAACCCTCTCATACAATTACAGACAAGGTGAAGGCAAAGGTGGGAAGGATATTGCTGGTTCAAATGAGCAGTGTTTTCCTTAATCAACTTTATACATAACAAACATCATCAAGGTCTCTACAGCCATTCTTTCCTTTCCATTTTATGCTCCAAGTTTATGAATAATATTCCATGTATCTCCATCTAAACAGTATGAATAATAATCTAGGCCAATCTTTCTACAGATCTTACTCTGATTTCAGACACCCAGTTTTCCCCATCTCTTTCTAACAAAAACATGAAAAAGTTTTACTACAAAAACTAAAACACCAGTGAGGGTGCCCACTCTTATTGTATATAAGTTATTGTGCAATCTATTGCTATTTCAAGTTTTTGTTTTAAAAAGACCCATTTTGAGAAAAGGCAAAACCCTCTCATACAATTAAAGACAATGTGAAGGCAGTGATGTGAAGGAGATTGCTGGTTCAAATGAGCAGTGTTTTCCTTAATCAACTTTATACATAACAAACATCATCAAGGTCTCTACAGCCATTCTTTCCTTTCCATTTTATGCTCCAAGTTTTAAATGACTGTTGTTCACCCGATAGTAATAAGTGTATTGATGCATTGTTTTATAATTTATTGGGAGTACTGTAAAGAGGAAAATCACAATCAGTGTGACTGTGCATATTGCTGCACATTGAATTACAGGCCCTCCCGTAAACAACAGATTAAGATCTGATTGACCATGCAGATTTTCTTACCTGGGCATTTTGGGGCAGGGCATGCGTCCTTGCATGATTTAGCTGGTGCACATGCTGAAATGAGAGAGAATGAATTTCACTGAGACAGATAAGTGCAAATCCTGTATGTTTTTTATGCACCTCGTAAATACAACTTGAATTTGTGATAGCTAATGGCCAATTTTGCAAAAGCTTTGAAAACATACAGTAGGTGAATAGGGTTCAACAAGTGCATTTTTTGCCAATAGGTTAACAATAGAAAAAGTGATGGATCTATGTATCAGGGTGAGTGCATATCAGTGAGGGAGTTGAGGAGAGGGAAAAAAGAAGCTACTTTTCACAATTTAGTGTTTTTTCCCCTCATGTTTTCCCTTTTCCTTACTTCCAAACACCCTGCAGTTCTGAGTTGCATTAACATTTCAATATTTTAACAATCTGCTTCAAATGTAGGTACAATGCCTTGGATTACATGTTTCATATACAGTACTATGATGCACTTACATTTTCCATTTCAGGAAACAATATCTCTTTATGATGATTCATTTGGAACAGTTTACTTGACTTTCAAATGATCTTTAAGAGAGGGAGAGCAGACTCGGGGGAGAGAGGAGAGGGACTCGAGGGAGGGAGGAGAAGGAGAGCGGACTTGGGGAGGGAGGAGGAGGAGAGCAGACTCGGGGAGGGAGGAGGAGAAGAGCGGACTCGGGTGAGGGAGGAGGAGGATAGCAGACTCGGGGGAGGGAGGGGGAGGAGAGCCGCCTCCGCAGGCCGCACAATGAATAAATAGAACAGCAGCGCCATAAAGAACTATGCACAGTTTAAAACTATCCTCTTTCCACTGTTGTTTAAGTTCCAATAGAATACATATATTTGCAATAACTATACAGTATACAGCTAAAAACATCTCTTTGTCATTCAGTCCAGCCTTTTGCATGTATAATAGAGGCACCAGCTAGTAAATTCCATGTAACCCTATTCGCTATTATAAAGAACTAATTACGGTCGGAATCTTTGCATCCACCACCCTTTGATCCAGGCATGATTGCTCTTCTAGTTATAATATGCTGTAGGGATGGAGATCTAGGATGGTACAGGTCTACCAGCAAAGCCTGATGATGCTGCTTTTATACACAAAGTGAAACCATTCAATTTTTGACAAGTACTTTCAGGAGCCAATGGGATCTCTGGCCAATATCTATATTAAGTATTTATGATTCAATGCATTTTTGTTCAATTGTTTGCTTTATTCAGGGGCAGGGTGTTTCTCAATTTTGTATTTTTTCTTTTACTCCAATAAAATAATGGGTTTGCTGGTGTTTTTCTTTGCTACTCACTGTTGTGAGTGATTTCCAGAATAATACGAGCATTATTAGCTGACTGGGATACTAAGGAAATGTTCATATACATGAGCTTGAATGACAGCATAACTCCCTTCTTCAGGATTACCCATTGGAATTGCTTTGCAATGCATTTCTGGCAGCCAGGGGGTTAACTTGTTTTGTGGCACGAGACACCTGTATTCCTGTATTACCTGCACCTTCTTATTTACAAATCTACTTTAATAATAATAATATTAATAATAATAATAATATATATATATACCAAACAGACAAATTGAGTTGCACCTCCCCCCACATCGCCACAATTTCCTAAAGAAAGGTTTATTGCTTTTCCTGTAAACTGAGAAATTCCACTTCCTGGTTAATGACACTCATGGCTGCAGCGTTCCACTTCACACGCATGCACATAGGCCACAAGGCTTGCATTGGGGATTATAATGCCTTCACTAATAATGGGACATTGAAAAAACTCAATCAAACACTGAATTAGGTAAGGGTAACACCAAGGGTCCCTGTACACCCTAAATATAGTCACAGTATTCAAATAAAGGTGACCCGCACACAAACAAGAAAACTACTGACAAAGCACTGTCTATAATAAAATGTGTATATATCAGTAGAAAACCGCATATAAGGTAAATAGCTACTGTCACAGTCCTGAAAGTTGACAAACAATTACATGGAAATACAAGGTGACAATAAATCACAAACACACATAAAAGAGATACATGAAAAGAAACACCATAGATTAATGAGTGAATAGGATACACATGAGAACAACAGGGGGAGGGTAGGGAGTGATCACAGAACCATACTAATTGAGTGAATTGAATAAATGAATCAGGTAATCAAATAGTGGGTGCAAACTGTGAACTAATAAAGTGAATCAGAAAAAGGGGGGAGGGGACACAAAGTGATTGTGACCCTCAGAGAATTCACTAAACTGCACACCACTAGGTATAAAAAATAAATTTATTGAGTGTTTTATGTGTTTAAAACATATATTACCGTGAAATTATGTTAAAAATGGATTAAATCAATAATATCCTATAATTACCTATAATTACTGCATTAAAACAGCTCCAAGTAGGAGACTGACAACATTGCGCGTCCAACGCGCGTTTCCCTCCAGCAAAGGAGCTTCTTCAGGGACAAGTCTCCTACTTGGAGCTGTTTTAATGCAATAATTATAGGTTCCTGGGCCAGTGTGTACAGTCCTTGACACTTGGTTTATTTCAGTCCAGTGTTTATATGCCAGTGTGTCTCTGGTTTGACCTCCCTATTCAGTGCTCTATGCACCTCTGTAGCATATGTGCTTTAGACCAACTATTGTTGTTGCTGTGAGTGTCAGCTCTTCAATCACAGTTTATGCAGGTGTATAACACAATATCACTATACTGGGAGGCACGGTTATTGATTCACCATTTACATACAGTCTCTCTGGCTATTTATACTTACCATCTGGTCTGTTCACTGACCCAGAGGGGATTATACCCTGACTTATAGCATCACATGCCATCTATATCCCACCATCATTAGCTGGGTAATTGGGATAGCAAGCTATATTTATATGCTGGCACCGATGCTGGATATTATTGATTTAATCCATTTTTAACTCACGTTACATAATTTCACGGTAATATATGTTTTAAGAAAAACACTCAATAAAAGTTATTTTTTATACCTAGTGGTGTGCAGTTTAGTGAATTCTCTGAGGGTCACAATCACTTTGTGTCCCCTCCCCCTTTTTCTAATAGGATACACATCACCTAATACCTAATATCAGGGTAATTGCAAAAAGGAGAAATACTTATAAAAAGGGGGCTTATAAGAAGGGGCAACGTTTCGGGACCTACAGTATTGTCCTTTCTTCTGGCCCATTCCCACGCATCTAAACATAATACTTCCCTTGTGTGTCCCTCCTTTTTGCAATTATCCTCTTTTACAATGAGGCTTTTTTTTGCACTTTTTGTACACTTTTTTGCATGATATTAAGTATTAGGGGATGTGTATCCTATTCACTCATTATTCCGTGGTGCTTTTATTCATGTATATACTTTGGGCCTCATTCAGAGAGCGTCGAAAAGGCCCTTATCGAGCACTTATCGACCAAAATGGCTACACGTATTCAGTAAGCCTCGATAAGTGCTCGATAACGGCCTTTTCGACGCAAAATTTTATGACCAAAAGAAAATCGCCAATAGAGCGGAGATCAGCCGCTTATCGACCATTTTCGGAAGGATCATAAACTCGCGTGATTCTAGTACCCGCGAGTCGGCTGTCACCGCTTATCGTAGCCTATCGCAGCCCTAAAAGGCGATCTTCTCCCCAAATCCAATTCACCTCAAAATTTTGGTTAATTGGTGGGGAGATGCCTTGATGAGCATAGATATGTCGGGACTTAGAAAAAATCAGGCCCTTTTCCTGCCTCGGATTGATGACGGGGGTCTCCGGAGCTGATAGCCATTAATACCAGTACCGGAGCCCCCTGGCATGCATCCGATGCAGGAAAAATGCATTTACAGCAACTTCATTACCTTAGCAGCTAACCGCTAAGGCAATGAAGGGGGTAAACACCCATGACAGGCTTACTGTGGCTAGCGAGGGTGGGTGAAGGGGGAATTTGGCCCTTAGTGGCTGTTTAGGCCTTGCGGGGGGTTGCGGGGGGATTTAACTCCTTCATTACCTTAGCGGTTAATACCGCTAAGGTAATAAAGGGGTTAACCCAACCGCTACCCACCCGCAAGGTCTAGACACCCATCATTAGGGTTTATACACCTTTCACCCACCCGTGAGGCCCAAGCACCCACCCATGACTGACTCGCCCGTTTTGGGAATTTTGCTATCACAGGTAATCGAGGCTTTCTGAATACCGTGATAGCAACGCCCAAAAAAGCGTCATTTTAAATGCCCTGGCAATAATTTTTATCAACCTTCTCTGAATGAGGCCCTTTATCTCTCTTTTATGTGTATTAGTGATTTATTGTCACCTTGTATTTCCATGTATTTGTTTGTTACCTTTCATGACTGTGACAGTAGTTTTTTTTTAACCTTATATACAGTTTTCTACTAATACTAAATACTAAAAATGGAATTATAGACAGTGCTTTGTCAGTAGTTTTCTTGTTTGTGAGCAGGTCACATTAATTTAAATACTGTGACTATTTAAAAATTTTAAAATAAAAAGGGTTTCATTTATTTTTATTATTTTTTTGTAATATGGAGAGAATACATTGCGGGGCTTAGAGAAAACATAATGTGATGAATATTTGTCATATTTAACCACATTTAAAATTGTAAAACGTTGTCAATAAAATTGCATACCTGTATTGCAGTCTACTACAATAAATTATAATACAATAGCAATGCTGTTCAAGTGTACTGTCTTTTTCCTTTTAACAATTGAGCATGCATTGTGTCTTTCTTCTAGTAGTGATCTTATAAATGATTCGCTATTGGGCACTTTCTGTGACATCCTCCCACCATAATTTGAAACAATAACTTATATCACGATTAGTGTTAGTGATTTGCCAGCCTACTAAAACCTGTTAGTTTTAAGAACATTTAATTATTTTAGTGTTAGTATTAATGTTAGTTTCACCATCCATTTAATTTAGAGATTAATTGTATTATGTGTGCTTATTTTTTATTAATTATTAATACATGAATAATTATTATTCATTATGCAGTGGATGACATCGCCGTCGAGAGCTTCCTGATACGCCAGGATTCGGAGGGGGAAAACTTTTAAAGTTAAGATAAATATTGAATGTATGTATATGTCTTTTTTCAGGGGCTTTTTAATTGCATTTATTTATTTTTAATATTTTTGATTGCCCAATAACTGCTAATGTATTAATCTGTGCCCCTGGTACAGATAAATACAGTGTCAGGCAATGCATGTTTTGGCAAATGATTGTTTTGTATTGATGTTTATTTTTTCTATTTCTGTTTATTGTTTTGATTAAATTGTTTGGCATTTGGATGGCTTGTACATTTGTGGATTGGCTAGCGGTTTAATTTCTTGATTTGTTGGTTAGGTGTTTCTTTATTTGCATTCTAGTATTTTGGTAAAACATAATTTTTATTCTTTTAGCAGTTTTGGTGTTAGAATAATTTTATTGATGTGTAGTTGAGGATTTCTAGTTCTATTATTTTTGTGGTTTTTAGGTGCATGATTATTTCTTTAATTGTTGTGTATTGATGTCCTTGATTGTTTTAATTGGTTGGCCATTGACTGCTACAGTGGCTTATCATGCCCATTTTATATTCCTTTCCCCCAACAGGTATATTGCACCCGGCAGGTACCTTACAGAAAGCGCACCAACCATTACTACAGTCAAATTAGTGGGCCGTGCGGTCACACACCTTGGGTTTGGGTATTGGACACTGTGGGACATTGTGGGACTGGGATTCTCAGGACACGGTGTGGGGCACACTGTGGTGGCGATACAGCCGTGCGAGGTCTGTGGGTAGTTGTACATTTAGTCTTAGAGTATTGACGTCATAAAGCAAACGCTATATGTTTTCCAGTAAAGGCATTTCTATTTTACATTGTGTGTGTTCATTGTTGGGTCCTGTGAGGGGCTCCTCCCACTACATTGGGATCCATCTATGGTGGAAGAGCTGCATCAAAGTTGTAAGCATATCACCCCAGGCTCTCCATGGCAGAGGCTTAGGCCCCTGTGAGCACACAGGTAAAGGGCAGCACCAGTAGCCATCTTGTTTAGGGAGAAACAGGGCTACATACATTTGAAAAGTGTACAGCACAGAGTGTGTGGCAGCCATTGAAGGGTTGCACATGCGCAGTGTTGTAAGCGCATGCGGCGGCCCATAGGAATAGGTTCCGCGGGGACTGCAATCCCCTTAGTGCTTAGGGGCAAGGATACCATGTGACGCCAGGGATCCAATCGCGCTGCCAGATTTCCTGAAACAGGAGATAGATCTTTGCGCGCTGGAAGAGGAGGAGTCAGTCAGAGCTGGGAGAGGATAGGGGTAAGAGGTGTATGTGCAGGGGTCTGTGACTCCCTGCACTAGGCCAGATTTGCCCCTAGGCCCCAGGTAGGCCCCGACTCATGCTATAGATTGTGGTTGCTACAGGGAAAGGCCCTTAGGTAGGGACCCTGCCCCTTTAGATATATATAGTACAGGGAAACAGCTTCTAGGCTGCACGACCCTGATACCAGTGGTCTGGGACCAGGCTACTGTGGCAGAATCAGAGACTATCATCAAGGTGGGACACTCCAGCGGGATACCACCCCACGCAGAGACGGACGCACCATGGAGGAGATCGCTGGAACAGTGGATCCCTCTCCGGGTTGTTGTCGTTGCACCCGGGTGCTGAGCACCTGGCAGATACCTTACAGAAAGTGCACCAACCATAACAACACTCAAATTAGTGGGCCACGCAGTCACACACATTGGGTTTGGGTGTGGGATACTGTGGGACATTGTGGACAGGGATTTTCAGGACACTGTTACACTGTGGTGGGGATACAGCCGTGCAAGGTGTGTGGGTAATTGTACATTTAGTCTTATAGAGTATAGACGTTATAGAGCATAAGATATATGTGTTCCAGTAAAGGCCTTTCTTTTTTACATTGTGTGTGTTCCTTGTTGGGGTCCTGTGAGGGCTCCTCCCACTACATTGGGGTCCCTCTCAGGTGGAGGTGCTGCATCAATGTTGTAAGTATATCACCCCAGGCTCTCCGTGGCAGAGGCTTAAGCCCCTGTGAGCCAACAGGTAAAGGGCAGCACCATTAGCCATCTTGTTTAGGGGGAACAGGGCTACATACATTTGAAAAAGTGTACAGCACAAATGAGACAGTAAATGGTTTAATAAGTTTATTTTAAAATGTGTAATCAGGCATTTTAAAAGAGTTTGTAATTGCTGATCTGTTCCGAATTAATATAAAGAGAGTTAACAGAATGTTTAATCCTTTCAGTCAACACACTTGAGATGATTCTGATGTGTTACTTCTTGCCTCCACCTCCACCTCCACCTCCACCTCCGTGACCTCCACTGCTTTGACAGCCGTGACCTCCACTGCTTTGACCTCCACCTCCACCTCCGTGATCTCCACCTCCACCTCCGTGACCTCCACTGCTTTGACAGCCGTGACCTCCACTGCTTTGACCTCCACCTCCACCTCCGTGACCTCCACTGCTTTGACTTCCACCTCCACCTCCGTGACCTCCACTGCTTTGACCTCCACCTCCACCTCCATGACCGCCACCTCCACCTCCACCTCCATGACCTCCACCGCCGCTACCCCCATGACCTTGATGGCAAGGTTCTGATGAGAAATAGAAGTATAATTTTAAAGAATGGCTGAGATACATTGACTACTTCTAAATGATTGAAATGTCAGTAAAAAATCAGATCGTACAAAGACAGCTTATTTAAAACAGAAATACCCCACATTGAGGGACTTTTATTAATTTTAAACTAAAAGGAGGGACACAGAAGCGCACAGAAAATATTCAACTCCGATGTACTGGAATTTTGGGAATCCATAAATGAAGATACTGGTGACCCTACAGATCTGTCAGGTCTCATTTATTCAAAGTCGGTCTCATTTGAAGTCGGTCTCACAAATTTTTACTATCAGGGGACCCATAAACTTCCACTGAGTTTCACCGATGTAAATCTGTATTATTCCTTTAAAATTCCCTTCTGATCCTAAACCCATATTTTAAAGACCTCAGTCTATGGAATTTTACATCAATTGAGCATATTTTCCATGTTTCACCATCTTAACAGTATGATAATTATCTAAGCCAATCTTTCATAGCTCTTACCAAGTGGCAAACCTATTTTTCATAGATAAAGCCTAGTGGTAAACAGTCCAGCAAATTGAAATCATATTCAGGACTGTATTATGATCACACTACTGACCTGGAGATAGTTAGAAGGTACGATGGCAATCAATAACAGAAGCTTAATTAAAAATTGGTTTTCAATGTGGTTTTGGTTTAAATACATTTTGTGTTTTGGTTCTGGTTTTGCCTACAATCTATTTGTTTTTGGTTTTATATTTTCATCAAATTATGAACAGAACACAAAATAAGAAGGAACATGTTTGAAAGCACAACAAAAAATTTAAATATGCTTAAATAATTATACAATTATACAAAATGATTACAAAACTATAATAATATAACTGAAACACGTCATTTAAAAATGGCAAGAAACACCCTCAGTTTTCAAGTCCACTGGTAACCCCACAGTAGAGATGGCTCTTGGTCTGCTGTTCTGGGTTTGGTTCTAAATCATGTTTAGGTCTAGGTTTGAGAAATCTGAAGAGATTTGGTTTTAGTTTTGTATTTAGTTTTGGAATGTAAAATTCGAGTACTTTCTGATTTCACACACCTAGTTTTGCCCATCTCTACTTAAGACTGGTTTGGAATATTACAATATATTTTCCATGTATCTCCATCTAAACAGTATGAATAATAATCTAGGCCAATCTTTCTACAGATCTTACTCTGATTTCAGACACCCAGTTTTCCCCATCTCTTTCTAACAAAAACATGAAAAAGTTTTACTACAAAAACTAAAACACCAGTGAGGGTGCCCACTCTTATTGTATATAAGTTATTGTGCAATCTATTGCTATTTCAAGTTTTTGTTTTAAAAAGACCCATTTTGAGGACACGCCCCCCCGATGGTGAATGGCAGCTTAGAGTGAGAGCTCCATTCCCCCCGGTGCATAATAGCATAAAATAACAGTTAAAACGCTATTGCCTCCTTAATAAAAGCTAAGCGCAACATACATCAACCTACAGAGATGGCTTCTACCAAAACGGTGCGTAAAAAAACACAGCCAGTATCTACATTTTTTAAAAGTAAAGGTACAGCTAAGGCCGGGACTCCTGATTCCCCTGAGCAGCATCCAGCAGCAGACCCTGATATGGACAGTCCTGCAGAGGAGCAGGATGATATGGCAGTGGTGCGGAGGAAAGACATGAAGGAGTTTTGCTCCAACATGAAAAAGTTCTTCAAGACAGAGCTCTGGGCACTAAGGAAAGATGTGGATGCCCTGGGGGTGCGTACTGATACTCTGGAGTCTAGGGCAGAAGAGAACACCAGCGCCATATCCCAGACACAAGCACAAGTGTCCACCCTTAAAGATCAAATCAGATCCCTGGAGGAAAAGATCGAAGACGGGGAGAATCGCGACCGTCGCTGCAATATCCGCTTGCGCGGGGTGCCAGAATCGGTCACAGATCCGGAAGACTTCGCCGCTAAATGGTTGGAGCATCTGTTCCCAGACCTGACAGAAAGGGACTTAATGCTAGACAGATGCCACAGGGCACTCAGAGGAAGATCCCAGAAGGGGGACCCCCCCAGAGACATCGTTATGCGGTTCCACTGCTATCGGACAAAAGAACAAACATGCAGAATCGCCAGAGAGATGAAAACAGTGGAGTTTGAACACATCAAATTCCAAGTATACCAAGATTTGTCCCCAACTACCCTGGCAAAAAGAAAGGCAATGTCCCCCATAACTAGAACGCTCCGGGACAAAGAAGTGCGCTACAGATGGCTGTTCCCATGTGCAGTTCTGGTTGTGAAAAATGGTGTTGCACACACACTGAAACGTGTGGAGGATGGAGAGGGATTCCTCCGTAAGGTCCTTGGCTCCCCGCAAAGCCCCCCTCACTTGGTAGCTGCTGAAGATGGCGCCCCCTCAACCTCATGGCGCGCAGCTGGGAGCCTACGATCCGCAGCTAGAGTTGTAGAGGAACCGCCGAGCTCCACATAAACTCTGCTATACCACCCCAATAAACATCTACATTCTCCCCCAAACTCCCCAGCAGGATCCTCTGGAAGGCCCTAGCAAAGGGATGCTTGTCCGGGAACCCCCATCGACCCCCCCACGGAGATTAAGAAAACTTTCAGCCCCCGCAGGTCTACTCACTTTTTTTGAGGGGCGGCCATCTTCTCCTGCTCCTTCCCCGAGGCGAGCGGGAGCAGCCCTGTTCTTCGCGGGATGCCTCGATGACGTCACTGGCTCCCGCGAGAATTGAAGCGGGCCGCATGCGCGGAGGGACACAGCGGCGACGGCACCGGGTGATGACGTAGCCGAAGCCCTAGACGGAGCCAACAGAGTCTCACCGGCGCCCAAGCTTCACCCCCCCCCCCCCCCCCGAGACCAAACTATGTCCCTGAAACGGCGAGACCTAGCAGCCGGACACGCCGGGCGGCGCACCCGGCGGTGGGAGCAGAATGAGATGGGACCCGCAGCAGGGGAGCCCCTCCCGGCCGGTCCCGCTCCCCTTCGACTGCGCAGCTGACTGAACAGCTGACTGCACTCGGTGACGCGTCGGCCGCTGGGGGACGCAGGAGAATCGTGTTCCCTGGCTCCGGCACGTCGAGAGATGTGGCTGGGGGCCATAGGGGAGGGGGGGAAGCGGGGAAGGAGTGTGTGGTGGGTGGCGGGATGGGGGGGGGGGGGTGAGTAACAGAGATGCCTATCTGTATAGGTGTCTGGATGTCTAGATGCCTATGTGTGTGTGCCTGAGTGCGTGAGTGCCTGCCTCTGTCTGTGTGTGTGCGTGTGTATGTGTATTAGTGCCTGCCTACCTATGTGTGTGTGGATATGTGTGTGTATGAGAGTACCTGTATATATGTAAGAGTGCCTGTGGGTATGAGAGGGAGCCTGTGTGTGTATGTGTGAGAGTGCCTGTGTCTGTGTATGTATGAGAGTACCTGTGTGTGTGTGTGTGTGTGTGTGTGTGTGTGTGTGTGTGTGTGTGTGTGTGTGTGTGTGTGTGTGTGTGTGTGTGTGTGTGTGTGTACTCGTGTGTGTGTGAGAGAGCATATGTGTATGTATGAGAGAACCTGTGTGTATGTGTGAGAGAGTGCCTGTGTATGTGTGGGAGTGCCTATGGGTGTGTGAGAGAACCGGTGTGTGTAAAAGAAGGCCTGCGTGTGTGACTGAATAGATATGTTGCTTGTGATCAGCAACCCCAGCCCAAGCCCGTGAAAGGTGGAGGAGGGGGAGATTAGCGGGTCCCTCCGCTCAGGCCACGCCCCCCTGCCGTTCAGGCCTCCCGATCCCGACCACCCCCCGCTCTGTCTCCCGTTCCCTGCAGACCGCATATCGCGGTCGGTATATGTCGGCGCCCCACCTGTCAGCAATGCAGGGGCGCTGGGGGAGGGAGCGGGGCCTTGACCTTAGAGTGCTGACGGAGTGGGCTGGTGGGCGGGGGAGGGTGGCTGCCTCATGCTTGACCCCATATGGGAACATGGAACACTATAGGGAGATAGGTCTGCATGTAGTCGACTAACGTCAGCGTCATGTGCGCCAGTGGCCCCTCCGCCTTCTTGGATGCCGCTATATGGATACAATACATGCAGACCACCAGCACATTAAACGTTCACCACCCACACATTAAAACACAGAGGCACTTAAAGGAGGGGAGTCCGGCACCCTATCATATAGAGAGTAGACATTCACATATAAGAGGATAATGAAAATTAGGTAGCCAGTCCTCTGAACTCCTCACCAACAAGAGTGGTCGGGATTGGCGCTACGAGGACCGCACAATAGGAACCCTTTGGGGGGGCACGGTGCTCCTTACAACCTATACTCACATAGAGGGCAAAAACGGGAGGAGTAGGGAGAGGTGGAGTTTTGGGGGAAACTCTTTAGGTGGATGTTATGTAAATGAGCTTTTTATTGCTAAAGTTATAAGTTATACTGTTATTTAACTGTTGTCTGTTTAAAGGAGATGCGCCGGCAGGACAGTTCCCTGATCGGCGTGTATGTGTCCTCCGCTACGATCCCTACAGAATAGGGGTCGCAAACAAGTCCCAGGGAAGCCAGGACCCAGCAGGCAGGGAAGACCCCGTCGTCAGTCTGGGCCAAAGGACCCATCCCTTGGGCGCAAGGGCCACTCCCGGGGGCTCCCGGAGTGGGCTCTTGTCTTCATGTTCCTATTTGTTTTTTGTACATTAGAGTATCTGTTGTTATGTGTCGTGAACCCAACCCCCTTTGTGTTGACCCTCATGTGCTACTCCCAGTCCCCCCCTCCCCTCCCCCTCCCTCCCCGTTGCCTCCCACTCCCTCCTTACCCTTCCCTCAAATACCTATCTACGAATAAACGCCCTGAAGGTAGTGATCGTCCGGCCCTACACATGGAAGCCACGGGTAAGTCAAGCAACATAATGATGCGCGTAGTCACACACAGCAATAAATGGCGTTGACATTTATATCTCACAATGTGCAGGGCTTTAACAACCCCACTAAACGCAAACTAGCCTTCACAGATTATAAAAGAAAACATGCAGATGTGTTGCTCCTACAGGAGACACATTTCAGCAAAACCAATACCCCCAAATATCTTGATAAAGACTTCTCCCAGGTTTTCTCGGCCTCTGCTGAAGTCAAAAAGCGTGGAGTTGCCATCCTATTCCGTAATAGCATCCCTTACGAAGGCCTGATAACCAAACGGGATAACGATGGCAGATTTATTATAATAGTAGGAACTATTAGGGGACAGAAGATCACAATCGCCTGTATATATGCCCCCTGCGAAAAGAGTGCAATCTTCTTCGAGAAATTCTTTAGAATACTAAACTCGGTTGCGCAGGGAAGCGTGGTCTTAGCAGGAGATTTTAATATGGTCCTACAACCTCACATGGACAGATCAGGTGGAGCTACCCTACACAATAAAGGAGCAGGTGTATCCCTACGAAGAGGTCTCAAATGTAACCAATTAATAGACATCTGGAGAGAGCTACATCCAGCAGATAGGAATTACACATTCTTCTCGCACCCACATTGCTCATACAGTAGGATTGATTACTTCGCAGTGTCCTGTCACCTGGTCCCCAAGGTCACCCAAGCGGAGATCCATGATATTTCATGGTCTGACCACGCACCCATAGAGCTCCGGTGCAACAATATTCAAACGGGTAGACCAGGAACGAACTGGAAGCTAAATGAATCCATTCTAAAAATTCCAGAGATCTGTGATACTGTGGGTAATGAGATAGACCAATTTTTCAAAGTAAATGCCGGCTCTGTCTCCTCACATCTGGTCCTCTGGGAGGCGCATAAAGCGACTCTCCGAGGTACCCTCATAAATATCACGGCTAGACGAAAAAAAGAGAGAGAGGCAAAAATTGTCACACTCCAAACTAAATTACAAACTCTCTCCGCCAAACATAAAAAGAAACTAGACCCGCAAACCCTACAAGAGGTAAAAGACACTAAAATTGAATTAAACATGATACTGACCTCCAGGGCTGATAATTCATTGAGTTGGTCAAAGAGGAAATTTTACGAAAAAGCAAACAGGCCGGATACGATGCTGGCCCGCATGCTGAAAGACAGGCAAACTAAATACAACATCCAAGCTTTACGCTTAAAATCTGGTACCCCTACTTCAAACCCACAGAAAATAGTAGATGAATTCGGCTCCTTCTATGAGACACTCTATAATGGTGAGAAAGTGGCACATAATCCTAGCACGAGCAGTAAGCTAAGAGATTTCCTGGCTAGCTCCAACCTGGTGAGATTGACAGAATCAGACAGAGCCTCCCTAAATGCCGACTTCACACACGAGGAGTTGACACAGGCCATTACGGAACTTAAACCTTCAAAGGCACCGGGGCCGGACGGCTTCTCAGGGTTATACTACAAGAAATTTACCAAATTACTTGCCCCAAGGTTGCTCCAAGTATTCAACGCTATTTTAGCGGGAGCCCCCATCCCCAGGGAGATGTTACAGGCGTCTATTTCAATCATCCCAAAACCAGGGAAAGACCCACTAGACTGCAAAAGTTACAGGCCCATATCACTAATCAATACAGATATCAAGCTGTACGCTAAATTATTGGCCAATAGAATATGTCTTATCCTACCCAGACTCATACATCCAGATCAGGTCGGATTTATCAAGGGCCGACAAGCCGCAGATAATACCCGTCGATTTACAGATCTGATAGATTTGGCCACTATTGACACTGCTCAAAGTATGTTGTTAAGTCTGGACGCCGAAAAGGCTTTCGATAGGATAGACTGGCCCTACCTCAAGGAGACGCTTGCGACATTTGGCTTTGGAGATCGGGTGAGTGATGCGATTCTATCGCTGTACTCTAACCCCACCGCCAGGGTTGTACACCAAGGCTACCCCTCTCGGCCCTTCCAAATTAGGAGTGGTACGAGACAGGGTTGCCCATTATCTCCCCTCCTATTCGCCCTCTGTATCGAACCCCTGGCGGCGCAAATCAGAGGAAACCCTGACATCTCAGGGTTAAACGCATACTCTCAAACCCATAAAGCGGCCCTGTACGCAGATGACATCCTCTTGATGATCCCGAAACCCCTCACCTCACTACCGAACTTATTTGACCTGCTAACCAGGTTTTCTAAAATTTCCGGCTTCAAAATCAATCAATCCAAATCTGAGGCTCTCAATGTCAATCTCCCCAGCCATATAGAAAAACTATTAAAACTAAATTTTAAATTTCACTGGCAACACAAATCTATAAAATATCTGGGTGTCCACATCACCAGAAACGTCAAAGAAATATACGACGCAAATTACCCCAACCTAATCCGGACCCTAAAATCAGACCTACAAAAGTGGACATCTAAAAGGATCTCCTGGATAGGAAGAATCCATAGTGTTAAAATGAACTTACTCCCCCGTATTTTATACCTCTTCCAAACTCTCTCTGTGCCACTCAGATTGAAGGACCTGCACTCACTTCAATCCGACATCTCCAAGTTTATATGGGGAGGTAAAAAACCAAGAGTCAGCAAAATTAATATGAAAAGGCCGGTCTTGGCTGGGGGTCTAGCGGTACCCTGTCTGTTATCATATTACAAAGCGGCACAGTTGAGCCAAATTGTGCAATGGCAGTCTGACCCGAGATCTAAGAGATGGGTCGAATTAGAGAGCGCAGCCTGTGAACCTATAGAATTACGTAATCTAATCTGGCTCCCCAAAATGGTGCGAAAAGGCGCCAATATGCCGCTATCCTCAATGACCAACTCATTGTCAATCTGGGAGGCCACAAAATTTAAACATTCCCTCACAACGACACGCTCTATGATGTCACCCCTGTGGAACAACTCCGAGTTCGTGCCGGGCCTATCGGTCGGTAATATCTCAATTTGGAAAAAGAAAGGTTATAATCGGATTAAAGATCTGGAAGGCCATGACAGAAAAGTTAAGACGTTTGATCACATCAGATTAGAAAAAGAGATCCCCCACTCAGAATTCTTTAGATACCTCCAGATCAGGGCGTTCTATAACAAATTTGCCCCGTACCCACAATTGACATCCTTCGAAAAGCTCTGTCTGGCAGAGACCGACACAAAGGGACTTACCTCGCAGCTATACAGCGAAGTGATCAGTTCTAGCAAACAAGCCCATGAGATACCCTCATTTAGAGCGCGCTGGGAAACAGACATCGGAGAATGTCTGGAAGACGAGGACTGGAGTGCTATTTTTCTAGCCACAGCAAAGTGCTCCATATGTACCACCCTCAAGGAAAACGCATATAAGGTCCTGATGCGATGGTAACTTACCCCACTAAAATTATCAAGGTTCGTGCCGGGATCCTCCCCGCTGTGCCCGCGCCAGTGTGGAGGATCAGCAGACCTGCTACATATGCTGTGGTCTTGCCCGCGGATCTCCTCATTCTGGGAGACAATTAGACTTTGGATACAGAGACTGTTTGATCTCACTATTCCCCCAGATCCGTGGCTGTTTCTCTTGAACAGACCACTAGCGGGTCTCTCTAAAGCTCATAATAAACTTATTGCTCACTTTGCACTCGCAACGCGGTGTGAGATCGCAGCATTATGGAAAAGCTCAGACATACCAACCATCCCAAAAATTCGGAATCGTATTTGGTTTATCTGCCAGATGGAAAAGTTAACGAGTCTGGTTAACGACACTGGCGACAATTATCTAAAAGTCTGGATGCCTTGGTTGGCACAGACAGACATCCCGGGGTTAGAAAGGGCATCAATCTGGCTATGATAGTTTCCAAGTCCGTTCTCCTTGAGAGAGATGTGCTACACCCTTGCTCGGCATAAGATGATTACATTTCAAACAGGTAACATACCTAGAAAGGCAGCGTAACAACTCTGAGACACACTCACGATCACTAGCATCCATCCCAACCCCCTCTTCCCCCCCCTCCCCCCCTCTTCCTCCCCCTCCCCCCCTCTTCCTCTTGGATCAATGTTTGTCTACCGGTTTGTCCGTCCGTATGGTTGATTGTTTGTCGGTCTTCACGTTTGTCTGTCTACCCACGTAGTTGTCTACCTGTTTATGTATACGTCGTCTGGATGAGTCGTGTGTCAGCTGAATAGTCGGCAGGGCGGTTAATGATTCGGTGAATGAGCTTTTACACCTAGCCCCTCCCAAATAGAAGGGGGGTTTGACACCATAATATGAACCCCGGAAAGCGAGCCGTGTCTCGATACCCCTTCAGGCCCACCAGTCTGACCACAGATTAAAGTTCTATTCCATTGATATTAGTAACATTATACTTCCAGATACACTGAGAATCACCATGATATAATGTATTTTGTAATGTATTGTATTGTATAATATTATAAAATTATAAACTAATAAAATTTAAGTTACAAAAAAAAAAAAAAAAGACCCATTTTGAGAAAAGGCAAAACCCTCTCATACAATTAAAGACAAGGTGAAGGCAGTGATGTGAAGGAGATTGCTGGTTCAAATGAGCAGTGTTTTCCTTAATCAACTTTATACATAACAAACATCATCAAGGTCTCTACAGCCATTCTTTCCTTTCCATTTTATGCTCCAAGTTTTAAATGACTGTTGTTCACCCGATAGTAATAAGTGTATTGATGCATTGTTTTATAATTTATTGGGAGTACTGTAAAGAGGAAAATCACAATCAGTGTGACTGTGCATATTGCTGCACAATGAATTACAGGCCCTCCCGTAAACAACAGGATTAAGATCTGATTGACCATGCAGATTTTCTTACCTGGGCATTTTGGGGCAGGGCATGCATCCTTGCATGATTTAGCTGGTGCACATGCTGAAATGAGAGAGAATGAATATCACTGAGATAGATAAGTGCAAATCCTGTATGTTTTTTATGGACCTCGTAAATACAACTTGAATTCGTGATAGCTAATGGCCAATCAAACAAAAGCTTTGAAACATACAGTAGGTGAATACGGTTCAACAAGTGCATTTCTTGCCAATAGGTTAACAATAGAAAAAGTGATGCATCCATGTATCAGGGTGAGTGCATATCAGTGAGGGACTTGAGGAGAGTGAAAAAGCAGCTACTTATCACAATTCAGTGTTTTTCCCCCTCATGTTTTTCCCTTTTCCTTACTTCCAAACACCATGCAGTTCTGAGTTGCATTAACATTTCAATATTTTAACAATCTGCTTCAAATGTAGGCACAATCCCTTGGTTTACATGTTTCTCTCTTTATGATGATACATTTGGAACAGTTTACTTGACTTTCAAATGATCTTTAAGTATCTCCCTGCTAAATAGAACAGCAGTGCCATAAAGAACAATGCACAGATTAAAACTATCCTCTTTCCACTGTTGTTTAAGTTCCAATAGAATACATATTTTTGTAATAACTATATACAGCTAAGAACATCTCTTTGTCATTCCGTCCAGCCTTTTGCATGTATAATAGGGGCACCAGCTAGTAAATTCCATGTAACCCTATTCACTATCATAAAGAACTACTTACGGTCAGAATCTTTGCATCCACCACCCTTTGATCCAGGCATGATTGCTCTTCTAGTTATAATATGCTGTAGGGATGGAGATCTAGGATGGGAAAGGTCTACCAGCAATGCCCGATGGTGCTGCTTTTATACACAAAGTGAAACCATTCAATTATTGACAAGTACTTTCAGGAACCAATGGGATCTCTGGCCAAACATCTATATTAAGTATTTATGATTCAATGCATTTTCAATTGTTTGCTTTAATCAAGGGCAGGGTGTTTCTCAATTTTGTATTTTTTCTTTTACTCCATTAAAATAATGGGTTTAATTGTGTTTTTCTTTGCTACTCACTGTTGTGAGTAATTTCCAGCATAATACGTGCATTATTAGCTGACTGGGATACTAAGGAAATGTTCCCATACATGAGCTTGAATGACAGCATAACTCCCTTCTTCAGGATTACCCATTGGAATTGCTTTGCAATGCATTGCTGGCAGCCAGGGGGTTAACTTGTTTTGTGGCATGAGGCACCTGTATTCCTGTATTACCTGCATCTTCTTATTACAAATCTACTTTAATAATAATAATATATTAATATATACTGTGGCGGCCGAGTTTATTCTTACATTTACCCGGTCTCAGCCGCGACAGATACCGGGCGCGCACCGAGGTGTCCCGTGCGCTTTCCGGAGCCTCGGAGGATCGGTCCTCCGATCGAGGCACCTATCTCCCCTCTCCGGGTCCACCGGGTCCCCCGGAGCCCCCCACCGCCATCCCCCACATCTGGGGACACCAGGGCTCCCTTCGGGGAGCCCTGGACACGCACGCCGTGCGCACACGCTCCCGATGAAGCATGACCGCGTATCGGCGACGCGCGGCACGCCGAGGGGATTCAGCATCAAAGCCGGGAAACCTCGCGGCTTGCGGCTCTAGCCGCATGAGAATAAAGTGTGTCGCCTGTGTATAGACAAAACAGACAAATTGAGTTGCACCTCCCCCAACATCACCACAATTTCCTAAAGAAAGGTTTACTGCTTTGCCTGTAAACTGAGAAATTCCACTTCCTGGTTAATGACACTCATGGCTGCAGCGTTCCACTTCACACGCATGCACATAGGACACAAGGCTTGCATTGGGGATTATAATGCCTTCACTAATAATGGGACATTGAACTTGTAAAATCAAAGGTACAAACAAACAAGAGCCAGCACCACCTAGGCAAAAAAACTCTATCAAACACTGAATTAGGTGAGGGTAACACCAAGGGTCCCTATACACCCTAAATATAGTCACAGTATTTAAATAAAGGTGACCCGCACACAATCAAGAAAACTACTGACAAAGCACTTTCTATACTTCAGTTTGTATATATCAGTAGAAAACCGCCTGTAAGGTAAAATCTACTGTCACAGTCCTGAAAGTTAACAAACAATTACACGGAAATACAAGGTGACAATAAATCACAAACACATACTGTATAAAAGTGAGATATATACATGAAAAAAAGCACCATACTGTAGATAAATGAATGAATAGGATACACATCACCTAATACCTAATATTAGGGAAATTGCAAAAAGGAGCAATACTTATATTTATATAAAAAGGGGGGCTTATTAGAAGGGGGGGGGCAACGTTTCAGGACCTATTGTCCTTTCTTCTGGCCCATTCCACGCATCTAAACATAGTACTTCCCTTGTGTTTCCCTCCTTTTTGCAATTACACTCTTTTTCAATAAGGCTTTTTTTTGCACTTTTTGTACAACTTTTTGCATGATATTAAAGCTGCAGTTCAGTCTTTTTATTATTTTTTTTTTATTTATTTATTTTTTTAATTCAATAGTTTCATGTGTGCATTCTCTAATTACCTAAAGAACTGTATAGCTGCAGGTCAATTCGTTCTCCATGTATTGATAGGCGAAATTTAGTGACATAATTAGTGAAGGGATCTGTTTTTCTTCTGCTTCTGTCTCTCAGTGGAAGCTCATGAATATTCATGAGCACTCCTGCACTGACATGTGCTGAGGGAGGGCAGGGCTGACAAAGGGATGTGCCAGGGCTTGTGACAGGACATGAATGGGCAGTGCCTTAGCAAATGGCTGTTAAAATCGAATACAAGAAAATTGGTCTTTCAAAGTTGTTGTTTTTAAAACAGAAAATGCTAAAAGTATTTTTTCTTACTACAGAACTGATTTATTAAAAAAAAAAACACATGCAGGATATTGACTGAACTGCAGCTTTAAGTATTAGGTGATGTGTATCCCATTCACTCATTACTCCATGGTGCTTTTATTCATGTATACTGTATCTCTCTTTTATGTGTGTTAGTGATTTATTGTCACCTTGTATTTCCATGTATTTGTTTGTTACCTTTCATGACTTTATTTTACCTTATATACCGTTTTCTACTTATACTAAATACTAAAAATGGAATTATAGACAGTGATTTGTCAGTAGTTTTCTTGTGTGTGTGCAGGTCACATTAATTTAAATACTGTGACTATTTAAATATTGTAAAATGAAAGGGTTTTATTTATTTTTATTATTTTTTTGTAATATGGAGAGAATACATTGCGGGGCTTAGAGAAAACATAATATGATGAATATTTGTCATATTTAACCACATTTAAAATTGTAAAACGTTGTCAATAAAATTGCATACCTTTATTGCAGTCTACTGTGTCTTTGCATTTGCAATTTATGCAGGACAATTTAATAATAAACCCCCTCCCATTTATTTAATACTTGATTTTTTTGGTTTTCTATTCAATAGTAACTTTATTAACCTTAGGTATGCTTGGTTTACATACTGTATACAAAAATATTCAACACACACATGTCTCAGGCAGTTATAACTTTATTAACTTTTCAGACATATTTAACAGATGACAACAAGACTACATTTCTCGCTTATTAAATGCTTGTTAAATACTGTACACTTTTAATTCCATAGGACTTTGCTGAACTACAGGGTGCCAACGACCTTGTGTGTGCAGGTCACATTAATTTAAATACTGTGACTTTATTTAAATATTGTAAAATAAAAGGGTTTTATTTATTTTTATTATTTTTTGTAATATGGAGAGAATACTGTACATTGCGGGGCTTAGAGAAAACATAATGTGATGAATATTTGTCATATTTAACCATATTTTAAATTGTAAAACGTTGTCAATTAAATTGCATACCTTTATTGCAGTCTACTGTGTCTTTGCATTTGCAATTTATGCAGGACAATTTAATAAACCCCCCCATTTTTTTAATACTTGATTTTTTGGTTTTCTATTCAATAGTACATTTATTAACCTTAGGTATGCTTGGTTTACATACTGTATTCAAAAATATTCCACACACACACGGTCTCAGGCAGTTATAACTTTATTGACTTTTCAGACATTCTTAACAGATGACAACAAGACTACATTTAACGCTTATTAAATGCTTGTTAAATACTGTACACTTTTAATTCCATAGGACTTTGCTGAATTACAGGGTGCCAACAACTGCAATGCTGTTCAAATGTACTGTCTTTTTCTTTTTCCTTTTCTCAATTGAACATGCATTGTGTCTTTCTTCTAGTAGTGATCTTATATCTGATTCACTATTGGGCTCTTTCTGTGATATTCTCCCACCATAATTTGAAATAATAACTTACATCACGATTTGTGTTAGTATTTGCCAGCATACTACAGTGGCGGCAGAGTTTATTCTAACTCGGCCGCCACCGCAAAGTGCGGGCAGACGCAGCTTACTTTTTTTTTTTCTGCGTGCCGAGCGTCAGCCGGGTGCCGGTCACGTGCGCCTGGCTTCCTGAGGACGCCAGGCATCCCCGAAGACGCCAGGCATCCCCGAAGGAGGCTGCAGGTAAGGGGGTATTTTATTTTGGGGAGCGTGGAGCGTGCCGGAACAGCAAGGGGGTCGCGAGGGGAAAGGAAGGGGGAGGGGAAGATGCGGCTAGGGTTGGCTGGCGCACGGCCACGTTCGGCGCCAGCCCGTAATGACGCGCGGGGCAAGACGGGTAATAGTTAGAATAGGATGTGCCGCAGCAGTACCTGTTAGTTTTAAGAACATTGAGTTATATTAGTGTTAGTATTAATGTTAGTATCACCATCCGTTTACTTTAGAGATTTATTATATTACTGTATGTATGCTTATTATTTATTAATTATGAATACATTAATAATAATTATTAATTATGCAGTGGATGACATCGCCGTCGAGAGCTTCCTGATACCCCGGGATTCGGAGGGGGAAGACTTCTAAAGTTAAGATAAATATTGAAGGTATGTAAATGTTTTTTTTCAGGTTTTTTTTATTGCATTTATTTATTTATTTTTTTATGTTTTTTATTGCCCATTAACTGCTAATGTATTAATCTGTACCCCTGGTACAGATAAATACAGTGACAGGGAATGCATTTTTTGGCAAATGATTGTTTTGTATCGATTGTTATTTTTTCTATTTCTGTTTATTGTTTTGATTAAATTGTTTGGAATTTGGATGGCTTGTTTTTAGTACATTTGTGGATTGGCTAGCGGTTTTATTTCTTGATTTGTTTTGTTTGTCAGGTGTTTCTTTAATTGCATTCTAGTATTTTGGTAAAACATAATTTTTATTCTTTAGCGGTTTTGGTGTTAGAATAATTGTATTGATGTGCAGTTGAGGATTTCTAGTTCTATTATTTTTGTGGTTTTTAGGTGCTTGTTCATTTCTCTAATTGTTGTGTATTGTTGTCCTTGATTGTTTTAATAGGTTGGCCATTGACTGCTATAGTGGCTTATCATGCCCATATTATATAGTATGGGTTTGAAATACCACTGTGCCAATCAATGGGTAGAGGGTGGGTATAGTGACCCTTGGGTGGGTGGTTAGGCCTCTCAGGTGGGTAGCGGGGAAGGGTCGGTTAACCCCTTAATTACTATAGCAGTTATTAATCACTAAGGTGAATAAGGGGCTAGGGCCATTGGATTGTATTTTTTCATGTACTCTTGCTGGCAACGAAGGACATGGACTTGGAGTATGATGACGAGGACACCCTTCATGATGGCAGGAGTAAATAGAATTTTTTATTTACGCTGGCTGGCTAATGTTTGATTTTAGAATGGGCAAATACACTATTATCCATATCTGGATAATAGTTATCTTGCCCATTACTGTACTGTATGTGTTGGGGGGCTGGGGGTTTGTTGGGGGTAGTGGAGGTGGGTAGTAGGGTTGTTGTGTGTTTTTTTGTTTATTGTGGGTAGAGGGATTGGGTGAAGAGGGTAGTAGGTTCGATGGATGGACGTTTAGACCTACCGTGTGGTAGTGGGACTGGTTAACCCCTTCATTACATAGCAGTTCCAATCGCTATGATAGTGAAGGGGTTAGCTCCTCCCACAACCTTCCAGGCAGGCCTAACCACCCACCCTGGTACTACTACCCCCTTCATCCAACCCCTCTGCCCCAAGAAACAGGATTTTGAGGTTTAACCCTTTTATTGCTGAAGCTGTTTTAATAAAAAATGTAATACTAGTGTATGTGAGCAGAGGGTCTCCGGCGCAGAACCGCATTGATTTGAGGTCCGGAGACACCCTGCTTCCCGAAATACAGGCTCTGTTATGGGGTGCCGGTATCTGCTAAGCATTTCAAACCCATGGTCACGTGACGTGAGACATTTAAATGCATAGGAGATACCGGCACCCCATAACGGGGCCTGTATCTCGGGAAGCAGAGGGTCCACGGACCTGAAAGCAACACAGTTCTGCTCTGGAGACCCCCTTCTCACGTACACTAGTATTAACAGTTTTATTAAAATTTTGCGATTACTGAAAAGATATGCGCCCACCAGATCACAGTAAGTCGCCGGGTGAGCCCTTTTGAGAGAGGTTAACATCACATCGCTGGCTCCTCACCAGTTTTGGGCCTTTTGCTATCGCAGGTATTCGAGGCTTTCTGAATACCGTGATAGTAAAGCTAAACAAACTGGCGGCATAACCGGCCCAGCAATTTTTTTTTTATAAAGGCTACTAGAATAGGCCCCTAACACTTCAGAGGCAAGCTCACCTTTCACTGATTCCTCTGCAGTGCCGATTTTAAGACAGGTGTTTCTTTCAATGATTTTATTGAAGCACCTGTTGTAACCATGGGACTCCCACTTCAAAGACAAGTGAACATCTCACTGATTATTCTGCAGTGTCTGAGGTACCCATTACCGACTTCAAGGCTTTCGGTCCAAAGTTAAGTGTTCCTCTCAGTGACTTCCCTACAGTACCTTATTTAACCCTTGATGATTCTGAGATTCCCAATTCAAGGATCAGTTCACATCTCACTGATTATCTTACAGAGTTTGATGCATCCTTTGCTGATTTTATGCAACAACTTCAAAGACAAGCACACTTCTCTTGGATTTCCCTGTTGTGTCTGATGTACTCATTGCTGATTCCAATTTTCCCGCTTTAGAGACTTCTCACTGCAATTTCTGATGCATCCTCAGCTGATTCTATGGCCCCCACTTTAAAGACAAGTTTTCTGCACACTGATTCTCTTGCAGAGCCTTATGTATCCAACTTAGATTTTAAGGCTCCCTTATCAAAGACAAATTTACTGCTCACAGATTTCATAGCATCTGTATTGATGCATTCCAGCACTCAACTGCTTATGGTACTGGCCAAGAACAAACTTGACTATTTAGTGTGTTGATTTACTGCACTATTATTTTTTATGTTTTTTCATTCTGGTGTCTTCCCAATCATCGCTCCCTTCCCACCTTGGATCGAGATACTGTTGTAAGGAATCTGTACAAATTCCTTGGAAGGTTGAGAATTTTTTGGGTTCACCCTATAATACACAACGCTTATTTTCAATTATATTTGTATGCACTTATATCACATTGTGGGTGTTTTAGCGCCGATTCAAATCACTTTGGTTCATTACTTCGACTGTCATAGATAAGTGGCTATGTGTAACTGGACCAGACTTTGACCATAGGATTTTATCTGAGTTATTCATCGGACCCTTTCAGTCACTTTCCATGCTGCCCTTTGTCTTGATGCAACCAGTGACAGAGCATTCTTATGAACTTCCGCATGCTGATCAGGATAATAACGTTACTCCACTAGCTATTGCCTAATGATTCTGACCAAAACTCTGTGCTTCTTTTATCCTACTCTGGAACTCCTACAGAGAAAATCACATCAATCTAATAGCCTTTCGAAGGGCTTACTTAGCCTCTGCCTGAGTCTCCCAGCTTTACTGCTACTCTGCAAGTCGACGTATTCTGATTCTCATCATGAACTAGTATCTATTGTATTGTATTGTTTGTCATTATTTGTATAGCGCCATAAATGTACATAGCGCTTCACAGTAGTAATACACGTGGTAATCATATAAATAACAAATAATAAATAAATATAAATACCAGTTCATGGGAATAAGTGCTCCAGACAAACGTAACATTTAGGGAGAGGAGTCCCTGCTCCGAGGAGCTTACAATCTAATCGGTATGTAGGAGGAACGTACAGAATCAGTAGAAGGGCATTTTGGTAAGTGCTTCTGCAGGGGGCCAAGCGTTATGTATCATGTGTCTAGTAATATCTACAGTGCTACTCATATGCTTCTTTAAGCAAGTGTGTCTTAAGGTGGGTCTTAAAGGTGGATAGAGTGGGTGCTAGTCGGGATCGATGGGAAGGGCATTCTAGAGGTGTGAGCAAGCAGTGAGAAAGGTTTAAGGCAGGAGAGGGCTTTAGATACAAAGGGGCAGAGAGAAGACATCCTTGAGCAGAACGCAAGAATCGGAATGGTGCATAGCGAGAAATTAGGGATGAGATGTAAGTAGGGGCAGACGAGTGTAAAGCTTTAAAAGTGAGGAGGAGAATTGCATGTGTGATACAGGATTTGATAGGAATCCAGGAGAGTGATTTCAGCAGGGGAGGCGCTGAGACAGATTTAGGAAAGAGTAGAGTGATTCTGGCAGCAGCGTTTAGGATAGATTGTAGGGTAGTCAGGTGAGAGGCAGGAAGGCCGGACAGCAGGAGGTTACAGTAGTCAAGACGGGAGAGAAGGAGGGCCTGTCAGAGTTTTAGCAGTCGAGCAACAGAGGAAAGGGCGAATCTTTGTAATATTGCGGAAGGAAAAAGCGACAGGTTTTAGAGACGTTTTGAATGTGAGAGGAGAATGTGAGAGAGGAGTCGACAGGTTTTAGAGACGTTTTGAATGTGAGAGAAGAATGTGAGAGAGGAATCTATGAATATATAATCGTCAGAGGAGCATGTCTTTGCCTCTGAGTTAACAATGGCTGTGATATAATTTGAGTCTCCTAATTATACTATCAAATCTGAATCTTCAAAGGACTCATGGTCAGGTTTTTGTTGTGTCAGAAACATCAGAATACCACCAATAGCTAAGTTCTTCTGATGCATTCTACATATCAAGATTTATTGAACCAATGCTTTCTGTCTCAGAGGCGTCAGTTGACCAATTACCTTCTCTGTTGAATCAACTCCCTCTATCTGACTTAACTGATGAATCTGACATTACCTCTGACGAAGGATCACCATATCCAAAACGCATTGTTCATGCAAGGACCTGGACCTGGAGCTCTTTTGACTGTACATGGCCACAGCAGCCAGCCCAAGCACTTTGACTGCAGACCTGACCACCTGACGCAGGATCAGGAGAGCACTGCACCGAAGTGCGGAAGTCGGCTGCGTTCACCAGAAGCGGTCACCTACATGTGAGTTCATTGTTACTCACATTTTTACTTTAGTAAAAAAATCTTTTATATCCATATTTGGGTTGTTGTCTTCTCTCATATGTATATGATACGAGTACGGAAGTCAACACCTGTGAGGCTATACTTGTGACGAACCAGAACGAGAGCATTAGCTGACTGCTGCAGTAAAGGAGTAGCAAAGAGAAATGATACCATTCCCTGGACTCAGTACCACACATGGCCGTGTGAGTACGACAATACATTATATTACAGTTAGGTCCGGAAATAATTGGACACTGACACAATTTTCAGAATTTTGGCTCTGTACGCGTCCCCAATGGATTTGAAATGAAACAACTAAGATGCAATAGAAGTGCAGACTTTCAGCTTTAATTCAAGGGTTTGAACAAAAATATCATATGAAAAGTTTAGGAATTGCAACCATTTTCATACACAGTCCCCTTATTTCAGGGGCTCAAATGTATTTGGACAAATTAATACAATCATAAATAAAATGTTCATTTTTAATACTTTGTCGAGAATCCTTTGCAGGCAATGACTGCTTGAAGTCTGGAACGCATGGACATCACCAAACCCTGGGTTTCCTCCTTTGTGATGCTTTGCCAGGCCTTTACTGCAGCTGTCTTCAGTTGTTGTTTGTTCGTGGGTCTTTCTGCCTTAAGTTTTGTCTTCAGCAAGTGAAATGCATGCTCGATCGGGGTGAGATCAGGTGATTGACTCGGCCATTGCTGAATATTCCACTTCTTTGCCTTAAAAAAAATCCTGGGTTGCTTTCGCAGTATGTTTTGGGTCATTGCCCAATCTACTTAGCTGAATTTGGCTGAATCTGAGCAGACAATATATCCCTATACACTTCAGAATTCATCCGGCTGCTTCTGTCTTCTGTCACATCATCAATAAACACTAGTGACCCAGTGCCATTGTAAGCCATGCATGCCCATGCCATCACACTGCCTCCACCGTTTTTTACAGATGATGTGGTATGCTTCGGTTCATGAGCCGTTCCAGGCCTTCTCCATACTTTTTTCTTCCCATCATTCTGGTACAGGTTGATCTTAGTTTCATCTGTCCAAAGAATGCTGTTCCAGAACTGGGCTGGCTTTTTTAGATATTGTTTGGCAAAATCTAATCTGTCCTTTCTATTCTTGAGGCTTATAAATGGTTTGCACCTTGTGGTGAACCCTCTGTATTTGTTCTCGTGAAGTTTTCTCTTTATGGTAGACTTGGATAATGATATGCCTACCTCCTGGAGAGTGTTCTTCACTTGGCTGGTTGTTGTGAAGGGGTTTTTCTTTACCATGGAAAGGATCCTACGATCATCCACCACTGTTGTCTTCCATGGACGTCCATTCCTTTTTGTGTTGCAGAGCTCACCAGTGCGTTCTTTTTTTCTCAGAATGTACCAAACTGTTGATTTGGCCACTCCTAATTTTCCTCCTATCTCTCTGATGGATTTTCTTTTTTTGCAGCTAAAGGATGCCTGGTTTCACTTGCATTGAGAGCTCCTTTGACCGCATGTTGTGGGTTCACAGCAACATCTTCCAAATGTGAATGCCACACCTGGAATCAATTCCAGACCTTTTACCTGCTTAATTGATGATGAAATAACGAAGAAATAGCCCACACCATCCATGAAACAGCTTTTGAGTCAATTGTCCAATTACTTTTGATCCCTTGAAAAAGAGGGTGCTACATATTAAAGAGATGTAATTCCTAAACCCTTCCTCCAATTTGGATGTGAATACCCTCAAATTAAATCTGATAAACTGCACTTTAAGCCAATATTCATTATTTAACTGTAACTTGAATTTATTTTGGTAAACAGCCGAAATAACAAAACTTGCATCAGTGTCCAATTATTTCCGGACCTAACTGTATATATCACATGCACCAATTTTATTATTGACCATTGTTTATCTGTCAGTGCCATCTTTGACTTTGCACTTCTATTTGTTTTGTGCCCCCCGTTCTTTCTTTTTCATATACTACCTCTGAACTACTGAACTCTTTTTGCCGGAACAGTTAGAAGTGGCAGTCACAAAAGAACAATCTAGTTTCAAGTTTGCTACCAATCTGAGACGGTCCTGTTTTAAGTCTTCTACCTGTATGAGACTGTCTTGTTTGAAGTGTGAAAGTGGGTAAAATAATACAAGTAAATAATTAGGGTTTAGAATATCAAATGAGTTTTATTGTATACGAGTACACAAGGAGACAGCTAAAGGTAGATGATCTGTCTTATAACCAAAAAGCATATATTGTTATACATTTTCTATTACATTTGTCCCTCCCCTAAGGGATGGGCTTACTAAATGTAGAAATACAGTTTTCTTATACAATTAGCCTAAAAACACTTATGCAAGCTAAAAAAAAACTTATCTTATACAGGCTGACTTTTCCTTTATGTATTTCTGTCTCTACTTGGGGGGATGTGGTTTCCTGAGTAGACAGCAAACATCATCTGACCTTGGGTGTCAACATAGTAGATAAGGGATATGGTTCTTTATTTCAACAGACATATCCTGGGTCTGCAGACAATTTGTAATAGCTATTCTATGAAGTATTTGGGTTGGTCTTTTTGCTGAGAGCGAAAAACAGCATTCATTTCTTGCACGCAGCAAAAAATTCATTCAGCTTCATGCAGACAAAATGGAGACTCATTCTCAAATATATCCTCTATATATTTCTGTCTCTATTTGGGGGGATGTGGTTTCCTGAGTAGACAGCAAATATCATTTGGCCTTGGGTGTCATCATACTAGATAAGGGAAATGGTTATTTATTTCAATAGACATATCCTGGGTCTGCAGACAATTTGTAATAGCTATGCTAAGATTTATCGAGGGTTGGTCTTTGCTGAGAGCGAAAAACAGCATTCATTTCTTGCATGCAGCAAACATTTCATTCAGCTTCATACAGACAAAATGGAGACTCATTCTGAAGACGGTGGCATCTTGAATTCACCCTAGACCACTCCTCCTCTGACCAATAGTCCAGATATATTACAATCTTCTCAGTCCACCCTTTTTACACTTAAAGATCAGTCTTTTTAGGGATCTCTTGTAAGACATACATTCCGTGTGCTGGACATCCGGGTCCGAGATGGCATACCTTTGATAGTACATGGTGCTGCTGCCTATGGTATCAGAAAGGCAAAGCTCGTCTCCACCATCTTCATCTACCGAGTTCCATAGAGGGGGGTTGATTTGACTTGCAGAGGCGAACTGGTCTTCCGATTCATCTGATGCTGTGAGCAGTGGCATAGCTTGGGTGGAGGGTGTTATACACCTTTGCAGCAAGGCTTTACTGCATGTGACACAAACATACAACACAACCAAAACTGCAAGCACACAAACAAGACCATTCATTATCTTCGCTCCCAGGGAACCAACCCACCCACTAATTCCCAGTGGATCACACTGTTCTTCTGAGTTTTTCCTGTTGTTAACCTATAGATTCTAAATCATGCTGAACCTCCCCACTATGGTCGTTGATAAAAACACAACACTGTTCCTTGATTAATGCGCTCCATAGTGCTACGCTGCATGAAGTGACATTACGTCAGGACGTCGCCGCGGCGCATGTGCACTAACAGACCAAACCGAGTGCGGGACATTCTGCAGCTGCCAGCAACAGCATATCTGCTTTTATTGGACTTTTGTGATGATACCAGATGCCCTGGGGGTTCCTCAATGTACTGCTGTTTGCCTATACCACGGAGTGTGATTCAGGCTGTGGATTCCGAATGCAGAGCCACCAGCTGGGTGGTGAATATATTCACAATCGCTTGTTTTAAACTTACCCTTGAGTTTATTTCTTCCCCCCCCCTTCCCCTTCCTTCCATCATTACATTTAAATGTAAACGTTTTACGCGATGGAGCATGCGCTCTCTCTTTTTTTCTTCCTCTAGATGCTAATTGGATGTGGTTCGTCCTTTTGAGAGCTGCCAAAGATCCCCACACCTCTACCAATCATCCACTAATTATTTACCATCTGATGGACTTTTCTGAAGACTGGGATCTATATACTTCTATTTATTTTTCTCTTTTTGCACTTACACCTATATTGTTTTTGTACCCATTAATTGTATGTGTATATTCCTCCCAACTAGAATACAAAAATATTAATGTTCCCAGCACACAAAAGACGGTAAAGGGGATAGTGAGCAAATTGTAATTTAATAAAAAACACAAGGTGAGTGAAAAACCACAGTGTACAAATGAGGGGGAGGGGAGAGGAAAGGACAGGTTTGATTAAGGACACTTGAAAAACTGAGGGAATTCTCATGGATGGACGTAACAATAATCGATAAGCTACCGGATTGATTTTTTCAACAATTGAGAACGGACCGAGGAATCTAGGAGCAAATTTCATAGACGGCACCATAAGTCTGATATTTTTATAAGACAGCCAGACGTTATCACCAGGTATGAACTTAGGAGTGGGTCTGCGATGACCTTTTCCACAAGGTTTGAAGTTCCATGATCCTGTCATCGGCAGCTGAGACCCCAGAGGTAGAAACTGTAAGAGGAAGAGTGGCTGGATGGAATCCGTAATTGATGAAAAAAGGAGATTCGGTGGTAGATTCACTGTGAAGGTTATTGTGTGCGAATTCCGCCAAAGGAAGAAGCTCCGACCAATCGTCCTGAGAATCAGATACGAAACACCGAATGAATTGCTCTAAGGACTGATTACTCCTTTCTGTTTGTCAATAGTTTGCAGGTGGTACCCTGAAAAAAAGTGGAGAGAAATGCCCAACTGAAGACAAAATGAACACCAAAATTTAGAATTCAACTGTGACCCTCATCAGATACAATCACTGTAGGAACCCCATGTAGCCGGAAGATCTCCTTGATAAATATCTCAGCATGTTTGGGAGAGTTTGGCAGACCCTTGAGAGGTACTGCTGCGACACACTTTATTCGAGCAAATACCCAGTATGTACCTGGCAGATACCTGGAATGCGCCGCTCCTTACCTCTGACAAGCCCCGTTGTGTTTGCCTTCCCAGCCATGGTTCATGCCTGGCTGACGGGCGGCTGATCTGTTAAATTATAATGATTAGGATTTAATAGGCTGCAATGCTTCGCGTGTCTACCAGATGGCATAAATTCATGAATTGTAATGCAGTATATATATATATATACTGTGCAGTATTGCAGCCAGCGGGAATAAAATGCTTCAATCCCTGCCTGGAAAATAACGCAATGCACTCGGGCAGAAAACAGTCACAAACCTCAATACACCCGAGTATACCCGAATTCGTGGGACTAGCCGAGCTCGAATAAAGTGTGTCACCAGTGTATGAAATGTGATAACTTAGAAAACCAATCCACACTACAAGAATGGTTTTCATACCTTTAGAGTTACGTAAATCCACCACGAAATCCATATATAGGTGTGTCCATGGCCGAACCGGAACAGGTAATGGCAGAAGTAGCCCGGCAGGAATATTCCTTGGAGTCTTAGTCCTGGCACAAGTTGGGCACGCAAGTACAAAGTCCTTAATATCCTTCTGCATCTGAGGCCACCAGAAGGTCCGGGAGATGAGGTCCAATGTCCTTTTAGCCCCGGGCTGACCCGCCGATTTAGAAGAGTGTCCCCATTCCAGGACTTGTTTGCGCAAAGAAGGAGAAGTAAACAGACGGCCTTCAGGAACAGCAAGATTATCGGGAATCTGGTTTTGCTGAAGGATAATATCCATTAAAGCTTCGAAATTAGTAGATGAAAGGATGAGTTTGGACGGAAGAATAGATTTGAATTGATCCTCAGAATTATCCTCAGACGAAAATTGACGAGACAGAACATCCGCTTTGACATTCTTAGTCCCAGTAAGATAAGAGATAAAGTTAAACCTTGAAAAGAAGAGTGACCATCTGGCTTGGCGGGCTCCTAGACGACGAGCTCCCTCGATATATAACAAGTTCTTGTGATCCGTAAGAATAGTTATGGGTATCTCAGTGCCTTCTAAAAGGTGTCTCTATTCCTCCAATGTCAGCTTCATGGCCAAAATTTCATGATTACCAATATCATAGTTACGTTCAGCTGCAAAGAATTTTTTGGGGAAAAAAGCACAAGGATGCAACCTGGCCTGAGGCTCTTTCCTCTGTGACAGAATGGCTCCTACACCGACATCAGATGCATCCACCACGAGGGTAAAGGGAAGCTTAGGGTCAGGATGAACAAGAACTGGAGCGGATACGAACGCTTCCTATAAGAACTCAAAATATTTCACCGCAGCGGGCGGCTAAGATGAAGGATCTGCTCCTTTCTGGGTAAGCGCCGTCAGAGGTGCTACTAAGGAAGAGTAATTTTGAATAAATCTGCGATAATAATTAGAGAATCCCAAGAAGCATTGTACAGCTTTGAGCGGGGTGGGTTGAGGCCATTCCAACACTGCTTTGACCTTGGCAGGATCCATCGTAAGGCCGGAGTCCGAAATGATGTATCCTAAGAAGACGGTAGAAGATTGGTGAAATTGACATTTCTCAAGTTTAGCAAATAAATGGTTCTCTCTAAGTGGGAGCAATACTTGTCTGACGTGACTAATATGTTCCTCAAGAGATTTAGAAAAAATAAGAATGCCGTCCAAGTAAACATTTACAAAGGAATTGAGGAGATCTCTGAATATTTCATTGACAAAGTCTTGGAACACGGCTGGAGCATTGCAAAGACCGGAAGGCATGACCAAATACTTGTAGTGTCCATCCCAAGTATTAAATGCTATTTTCCATTCATCGCATTGACGAATTCTAATAAGATTATTCGCACCCGAAGGTTCAATTTGGAGAAGATTTTGGCACCTTGAAGACGATCAAACCATTCGGATATGAGAGGAACGGGGTAGCGATTCTTAATGGTAATTCTATTTAATCCACAATAGTAAATGCAAGAACGCAGTGTCCCATCCTTTTTCTTAAGAAAAATCCTGCCCCAGCGGGGGAAGAGGATTTGCGAATAAAGCCCCTTGAAATGTTCTCAGCGATATACTCCTTCATGGCTTTAGTTTCCGGCATAGACAAAGGATAGGAAGCCCCTCTAGGTGGGACAATACCTGGGAGCAATTCGATGGGCCAATCGTAGGGACGATGTGGAGGAAGTTCTTCCGACTTGACTTTGTAAAAAACATCCTTGAAGTCGAAGTATTCCTCCGGCATTTGTACCCTTTCTTTGTCCTCCGATATAGTGGTAGCACAAACACTACTGGAACCTTCAAAACAATTTTGTATGCAGTGTGAATTCCACGGGATGGGTTCCTTGCTTAACCAGTCAATCCGTGGATTATGAAGCTGCAACCAGGGTAGGCCGAGAATAACTGCAATAGAAGGAGTGTGAACGGCATTCAAAGAAATAAGCTCCACATGATTATTTGCAGACCTTATTTGAATCATCTGGGTCTCTAATGAAATGAATGTAAGTTGAAGTGGTCTCTCATCAATGGCCTCCAAGTCGATGGGGTTCTTCTTGCACACTAAAGGAATTCTATGTCTCAGCAAAACTCTGATCAATAAAGTTGCCCCAGCACCCGAGTCAAGGAAGGCAAAAGTGGAGACAGAAAATCCCTTACCGGACAAGGAAATAGGTACCAGAATCTTGGTGGGATTGAAAGCAGCAATAGGGGAAAGAGAGATCGTTCCCAATGAGACTCCCCTTGGCCTCATGGGAACCTTGCGTTTCCCACCTTGTTGGGACAGGAAAAAGAGAAATGTCCAGTACCCCCACAATATAGACAAAGTTCAGCATCAATGCAACGTTGTTTCTCAGTATGAGAAAGAGCAGTGACTCCCAATTGCAATGGTTCAGAAGTGTCAGACACAGGACATTCAAATTGACCAACCTGGTTAGGGTTAATCCTGGAAGGAATAGTGCGATGAAGTCGTCTCTCAGTCCTTCTCTCCTGGAGGCGGTGATCTACCCTGATGCAGATCGCGATGCGATCCTCCAAGTCAGTAGGCCGGTCGTGAGTCGCAAGTTCATCCTTCAGAGTCTCCGTCAAACCCTGCCAGAAGGCAGCAGACAATGATTCTCCATTCCAATCCATCTCAGCGGCAATAGTTCTAAATTTGAATGCATAGCGGGCGACAGAGCGGTTACCCTGAGAAATAAAGAATAAAGCAGAAGCTGCGGATACCTTTCGGCCAGGTGTATCGAACACCCTGCGGAACTCCTTGTTAAAGGCTCCTATGCTTTGAGTGAGGTCGGATCTTTGCTCCAGATGGGGGAAGCCCAGGCAAGAGCATCATCAGTAAGGAGAGAAATTATATAAGCTACTTTGGAACGGGAGGAAGAAAAGCGAGAAGAATTCATCTCAAACTGAATGAAACATTGGTTAAGGAAACCCCGGCACCCATGAGAGTTACCCCCATACCGATTGGGCATGGGGAGACGGGGTTCACACATAGCGGCAGGCAAGAGAGGAGTACAAGGAGTGGTAAGTACAGGATCTGTGTGTGGCCCTTGTAAATGGAGAGATAAAGTTCTTAAATCCTCCCGGGGTGTCCTCAGATTTTGATCACTAGATTCCCATTTAGTTTCAAGACTTGTAAGGGCATTGGCGTGCGCGCTCAATACTATTCCTACCTCAGCAGGGTCGAAGTTTGTTTGGCTGAGCATACTGTAACGCATAGCTCACCACAAACGAGACGCGACCGCGGGGCTGAGGTAGGAAATTAGATATAACGCCAACCACAACCGCGAAGGCGCGTCTAGAGTGTAGGTTTGTCGTGCAGGCCGGATCAGGATTATAGAGGTCAGCATAAACAAGGTGCTTGCCATGTCATCCAGGAGTGTAGAGAGGCGGACCATTGCGGTATGTAGCCGGAGTCAGGATTAGAGAAGTTAGTGTAGTCGTATTACCAAAGCCAGGGTCAGTGCAGGAGAGATCAGCGTCGTCGTACTCCACAGCCAGGTCAGTGCAAGAGAAGGCAGAGTAGTAGTTTCCAATACAGTTCAGGGCAGGAGAGAGGCAGAGTAGTAGTTTCCAATCCAAGTCAGGGCAGGAGAGAGGCACAAGTAGAATCCAGGCAGGGTCAGGCAGCAAGGAAGTCAGACAGATATCCAGGAGGTGAGGTTCAGCGTCACACTAGCAGAGATCATGCTCCGCAATGACTGGTAGCTCTAAAAGCTTATTTATAGGATATCCCACCAATGGGAGGCAACCAGGAAGCAGGAGTGCGGTGCAGGATAGGCTGCTGGATCATGCAGGTGTGTCCTATTACACAGCCGATTGCGACCGCATCAGAGCGCATCACGTAGGTGACCCGGTCACGTGCCATCACTGCATGTCACTACCCCTGCGTGTGTACGGGGGCGGAGACCAGAGGTGGGACCCGTGGGAATGGAGGAGGAGCGCATAGCATAGCCACGCCGTGCAGGTCTGACGTTAGGACGGGGCAGGACTGAGGGGCGGAGACAGAAGTCCGACATGAGCACTGTGCACCGTGCACGCGCCGCGTGTTAGAATCCAAAGAGCAGGAGCGCACACTTGGCCTAGAGACCGATGGGACCCGCGCAGTACACGCGCTCCGCGCGCGAGTGTCACCAGAGGGTTGCCTGGACAAGGTACCACGGAGATCATAGGGGCAAGAATGAGGTGAGGGTAGAGATGACCCAGAACGGCGAATCCTCACAGGAATTCTTAAAATATAGGGATAAAGGGGACGAACAAGGAGCCCATAACAAAGTTGCCTTTATCACTCAATACAACGCTATGGATTCAAAGATCAGGAATATTTTTTCCAAACACTGGCCAATATTGTTGCAGGATACGACTTTAGCCCAGGTCTTGACACCACGACCGTCCATCATTTTTAAAAAAGCAAATAATTTTAGGAATAAATTGGCCCCTAGTTGTCCTTTGAACGAAGGAGATAGAAAAGAGAAAAACATTAAAACCAAAAATGGCTTTAGACCATGCACAAAATGTATAGCATGTAAATACGCTACATGTAGTGTGGAATTTAAATCTAATGTAACAACAAAGGTTTATAAAATCAATTCATATATCACGTGTACAGTAAGTCAGAATTCATTATTTATGTTTTGCAGTGTCCATGCGGCCTGCAATATGTGAGGCGCATGGGCCGCACCTTCCAGAGACGGATCTATGAGCACGTCTATAATATAAAAAGAGGTCTGACCACACATAGCGTATCACACCACTTTCTAGTCCATCATGATCAAAATCCAAAAGGCCTCATCTGTCAACCCATTGAATTATGCACACCTAACTGGAGAGGTGGGGATAAGTTTAAACATATCAACAGACGAGAGGCCTTTTGGATTTATGAATTAAAAACTCTTTCCCCCAATGGGCTCAATATTAATTTTGAGCTGGGGGCATTTTTGGTTAACTGAAGAGTTAATGATCTATAAGATCTCTTGGGACTGTTAAGGTTTTCATGGGTCAATGTATGCTTGCAATTTATTGTATTATGGAGAGCAGTGCAGCTCTTCATTGTGGTTAACCAAGACAGTCGTGGGAGTATTGATATTCTGATGCCATTTAGAAATTATGTGTGATAAATATTGTATGTGATGTATATTTTATATTTTATATGTTTTATATGTTTTTTTGTGTTAGTGTGTTTTTAATGTTTTATTGTGTTGTTGGATTTTGTATTGTATGAATATTACCTAGTGACAGACATATATGTTGGATATTATAGGCTGTACAGCTTTAAATAGTAATTAACTTTTTTATTGATAGGGTATATTAGAGCATCATGTGCAGCTAGTTTGTAGCCCCTGCGGAAGTTGATTCAGTTCAACGAAACACGTAGGGTGGGTGCCACCAGTCACCCTGAGGACCGCATTGATCATTGTGAGTGCAGCCTGTCCAGGACTTTCATTTTTTTACTGTAAGTTACCGGCGTTTGGTAACCAGCCACTGTCCCTTTAATTGCACATGCACACTTGTGCGCGGGCGCGCATCCAGTGCCGGGAGGAAGGAGGAGGAAGGAAGGGAACCAGCCGTGCAGCTGCAGGTCTGTGAATCCCTGAAAGACCATCTCCACTAACCGGCCAGTGTTTTGTGCATATCGGAAGGGACTCTAGGCGTGGATACCGGCGGCAGAGCCTGCATCTTGCCAGGACACTCTCCTGTGTTGTGAGGACTCTGCTTGTTCATCGCTTGCCAAAACCTTGCTTGTTGTAAGTAGGGTTTTGATTTTTCCTATCTCCGGATGACGAGCTGCCCTCCATTGTACCAGTGTTGTCTTTTATGAAATAGTTCATTATTTTATTAAATATATGTTTTACAGTTTGTTCACTAGGAGTTTATTTATTTATATATGTTACATAGTGTATACTGATTTACCCAACAGTTGTGCGCTATGATGTGTGTTTGTTTTTTCTCTTTTGGTTTCATGGCCTGTCAAGCATTTATGCAGATTCTTTGAAGATCACAGGACTTTCCATACGAACATTTGGCGCCAGGTTTTCTTTATTTCTTGCATTTTTTTAGACAAATTTATTTCAAGTTCACAAGCAAAAATGGTAATTTATGCAATCTGTACTTGCAGCATTGATTATATTGAACATATTTTTGAAGACTAAACAGGAAGCTGATATTTTGTGCAATAATATTCAAATTCGACATTCAATACTCTTATAAACTCTGTACAATCAATTACTTAACATGTAGGCATCCATATCAATGCATTCCAGAACATAATATCAATACATGTTGGAAAGATCAAACCACCAAACATAGTACAGTAAATGACTTGCTATTCAAAAATTATGACATTTGCCTGGAGGAACTATATGCTTCAATACATTTTTGTTAGATAGTAGATGCGACCTCCTCATCCATCTTTCATTCAGGTGAGTAGCTATCTGACATACTGTGCATAGTTTGCTTTGACATTGGTCTAAAAATATAAGATAACTTTTAGTGGCAAAGTAAGTTATTGTATTCTTGTCTTTAACCACACAATGAAAAGTTTTCCAGAGGGAAAAAACACCAAAAACAGATGTTTCTGTATTTTCTGCAGTGACATGAAAACTGACATGGGTCTCTAAAGATAGGTGGTTCATACCAACGGACCATACTAAGTGGTGCAATTCCATTAGATACCTTCCAGCATCAGAAGATGCCTTTTGGCCTATTCATTTGATTGTGTTACAGTGCTGGAAGGTGTCATGACAAAAATGATTAAAAGCTGGTGATAAAACTCTAAGGGGTGTGAGCTCCGCCGTCTGTCCGGGACTGTTAGAACACGGTCTTTTAGGGTAGGTTAAATGATGAGGCATCACGTACTGTTCCTTTAAACAGGCTATGCCTGGTTTATTCAGTCCCAGGTACTGAGACTGCCACAGTGCATACAACAGAAACACATCAAAACAAAAAGCTGCTCACCTGAGCGATAACTTAACTTAGATTTTCCCTAACTCAGGGTGGAAGTGGCTTTTCCACTTCCAACAACAAAATAAGGAACTTTGAAGTTTTAGACAAAAAGAGCAGAATGTTTTAACCTGTTTGGGGAGAGGCTGTTCCCCTCTCTGCTTCCAGCAACCTTCCTGCCTCCAGGCTCTTGGGGAGAGGAAACAGGAAATCAGGCAGCAAACAAACTCTGGTCTGAATCCCTCATCCCTCAGTTCCAGCACTTGCCAAACTGTGGGATGGAGTGCATGTATTATGAGGCTGCCCTGTTCTGCCTAAACAGGACAGAAACTGTTCAGTATCCTGGGAGCCCTATATATGGAATTTATTACCATCCCCTGGTTTCTGTCACAGGGGTCTATACATTAAACTTTAATAAGTTCAGTGCATTGCTGAGCGATTTTGCATGTTCTTATCGCACCATAAAAAATGTGTGTCAAAACGGTATTCACTAAGAAAAATTACACATTTTTTAAAGTTCGGTAAAAAAATGCAACATCGCACTACTTCTTTTTTTTCTTTCTAAGTCTTATTGCACTTAAACTGTTTGCTTAAACTGCAGCCTGGAAGAGCTGCACAGAGAGAGCTGCATCTCTTACAGGCGATCGTGCAGTTATCATGTTCATTTTAATAACATAGTATTGAAGCAGGGGGTCTCCTGAGCTAAACCGCATACATTTCTGGTCAGGGGACCCCCAGCCTACTTACTTACAAGCCCCGGTATGGGTAGACGGTATCTCCGGTGTCTTTAAATCTCTCGGTCACGTGACGCAGGACATTTAAACAATGCAGGGGTATACCAGCACCCCATACTGGACCTGTAACCTGGGAAGCAGGTGATCCCCAAACCTGAAATTAATGCGGTTCAGGTCAAGAGACATCCTGCTATAATACTCTGTTATTAAAATAAAATGAAAAAAAGCTTCATTACCTGGTGCCTGTATCTCGGGATGCCGGGGGTTCCCGAGGCTGACATTAATATGGTTCAGCTCAAGAGACCCCCTGCTTCAATACTATGTTATTAAAATTAACATTAAAACAGCTTAATTACCTTAGTGGCTAGCCACTAAGGCAATGAAGGGGTTAAGCCCAAGTACCTGGTTTATTAGGGGCAGAAGTGGTGCGTGAATGGGGGTACTTGGCCTAGGGTGGGCGGTTAGGCCTATCGGGAAGGTTGCAGGAGGAGTTAACCGCTAGGGTAATGAAGGGGTTAACTCCTTTCACCCAGTAGGCCTTACCACCCATCCTGTGCCAAGTACCCCCATTCACACACCACTTTTTCCCCCAATAAACTTTTAAATACAACAACCCTACTACCCCTACTCCCCCAACACATTCAGTACAGTAATGGGCAAAATTCCTATTATCCAGATTTAGATAATAGCGCATTTGAACATTAAAAAAAAAAAAAAAAAACATTAGCCAGCCAGCATAAAGTAAATTAAAGTTCTGGATTGCCACACTGACAATGAATGGGAAAGCTAAAAATAAAGAGGTACAAAATAAAACACATTACATTTCAATAATTACAAGGATTTCACAATAAAGCCATTGATTGTGACTGTGGTATGACATTCCCAGAACAAGTTTTTATAGTACTATATGCATATCAGAGTTTAGTGAATAGCAGTTTCTGGCAATAAATGTGAGTTTGGGCATTTTTTGGCTTATTGCACAACTTGTTCTAGCCAAAGTGTTATAGTACTATAAAAAGCTGTTTTAGTGCGATATTTCCCTTGTTACGGGAGACCAGCACTTTTAACACCTTTTACCTTCTGGGATCATTCAATAGGCAAAACAAATCCGCGTACACAAAATGAAATACAAAATATACATAGAATACACACTTACTGGGGGTGAAAGCTAGCCTCAAATAGGTACAGGGAGTCTGCTTCAGAAGGCTTACCCTGACCGGGAAATTGTCTCAGGCTTCCTGGTACTCTTTTTGGGTAGAATACCCAACCACGACAGCTACATTCTATTTTCAGGACTTTGCGTCTGACTTAACCTCAGGCAGACTTTCCTAGCTCCAAAATGAAGCCGGTTGCTCTTCTATTCACAACACAGCAACTTTGAAAAGCCCGCCTTTGCATCACCGACTCAAGTGACTACAAGGTCTGGTTCCCGGATCGGGTCCGCTCCTTACATACACTCCGCTGAACTATCTCTAACATTGAAGTCAGATGGTGACCAATCAGAGCGTGGGAATTTCCCCCAGGAGCCAATCAGAATGGGGCCTCGTCTGGCTGCTGACGTCAGAGGAGAGGGCGTGCCAAGCCGGCTCGAAAATCCGGGCGAGTGGAAAATCTGAATCGGCTCATACAAACTCATACAAAATAACTACATTTCACATCATGCTATTCATCTTTAGCCAAAGAGGGAGGCGCGTGTGTGATGTAAATAATCTGACCTCACCACTTCTGACCCTGCTGCATCGGATAGTGTTATAGTATTAATATATGTGATAACAATCCCAACCCTATAATACACAGACCTATATAATATAGTGCAGCATCTCTAACCTTCAACTAAAAAGTAGCGTAATAAAATATATTAATTACACAGAATACAAGAACATTATTAAAACTTAAAACTAATATTACAGCTGCGGCCGCCTTTATCCTAATGCGGCCGTGGCCGCGTCGCTCTGACAAGACACGACCAGATGCGGTCTGTTTTCTTTTTTTCCGTAGCGGTTTTCAGTATGTTAGCTCTCGGATTTTTAGCGCTGTCTGCTATACTGCAATACCGTCTAAAAACACAGGTGGGAAATCGCAAGCTGTTGTCTTAAAAGTCTAATAGCAATTCAACCTACAGTACAGTACAGCAGTACATTCTCTGCAAGTCTGTGTGCGTGCGCAGTACTGTATTGTAATTGTAAAATGAAACGCATAAGCGTGTTACAGTAATGTACTGTATGTTCACATTTTCGGCGCATACATCGCTCTCCCTCTCGCCCCCACGCACACACAAGGCTAAAGTACTATTTCAACTTCTTATCTACTTCTTATCTACAGTACACATATCCCACACCATTCCTTGGAATTTATGGCTTTCTGGCTTCAATCCTAAAGTACTAGTAAGCTTCTACAGGTGGAGTAGACAGCACTCACTTATTATATATAGGAAATGCATGGTGCCAACGGGACCAGGAGGACCCAAATTCCCCCCAAAACTACTAATCAATAACGGTGGAGTCCCAGCACTCTCTTACTAAGAGAAATGGTGACACTATGGAATATGCCAATGGAATAGTAAATTTAATGAGAATACAAGATAATGCTTTGCGTGATATGGCGCAAAGCAAACACACTAAAAATGCATATAAATATTGGGGGTGCTAAACACAGGGACAAGGGGTGACAAAAGACACGGAAAGTGGTGGGGGGGGGAAACAAAACTAACAGGAGAGGGTAATAAGGGGGGCAATGTTTCGGGGGGAGACCCCTTCCTCAGGCCCGTTCCCTCAGGTCTGAAAAGACCACGAGGTACTTCCCTCGACCCTTTACACCCCAGTGACCAGAGCAGCACTCAAAATATACAAAGCAAATGCAAAATAGAATGCTCAAACAGGCACAGTCCTGAGTGCACCAGAGTAAATGTAGTAAGGAAATCAAACCATCCGGTATAATGACCAAGTCTCTCCTTCTCCCTGCCGTGCTGCTGACTGCTGCTTTACACCTGAGAAAATAAAGGGTACCTCACAGTGACGTCATCAGGATGTTCCTACGGGCTCCACTGCACAAGCTGATGAGTAAATTCTCTCAGCTGATGTGTTGGGGAGAAGTCTCTACCTGCAGCGCGTCACTGCACGTAAAGGTACGCACTTGTTTCAGTCCAGGACATGTGCCGTGAGATCCAACCCACATCTGGCAGTCCCACACTGCCGCGGTCGAGCGCACCTGCGTCATGCCCAATATCCACAGATACATGTCCCAGAGACAGTAACAGCCGCCAAGAGAGTGAAGAGGAGCCGTCAGTCAGGGGGAGCCCATGCACATGTGTTGTTAATGAAATCTGGTGTGTCCAAGCTGGTGGAACTGATCCTTCTGTCTGCTCGTGAAGGGAAGCATCCATTCCTGAGGTTGCAGTCATGTGTGCACAAAAGCAGTGCTCGTAGATTGTAATGAGTGTATCCATGTTATATGCAAAGGAAACAGATATACATTAGTGATAATAAACATATAAAATATATGCATGAAATATAGTACTAAAATAATCGTGGGGACAGGGGTCAAACATGATAATCAATTACTTAACTGCCAAAGAAATATAAACCAATATCACACCCCTGGTGGGACCTACATTAAAGAGAGCAGTGTTGGGATAGAGATGGGTAGAGACGTTTTGTCCCAAAGGAAGGATCGCCACACATAAGCTGCCACTGACAATCTCTCCAGCACCTGCCACATTGTTCAAGATACAAGGCAACTGCTGCGCCAAAGACTCCGGGGCATAGGGCAAACCAAAGAAGAGTACACCATGGCAGGTCTTGCCGTCATCTCGACCGGTCCTGTTCCAACACAGTTGATAGCTCATGAATGACATGTGATTACACTCTAAAAATAACATCTAAGATCAAGCTCTTTATTCATTCCTCTTGGAGCCAACGTCTCCAGGCACCTGATCCACAGCATCTCCTTCTGGAGTAGTAGTTTCTGCATATTGCCGCCTCTGCGTTTTCTCGTCATACCGTATATCACCTGAAATCTTAACTGGCTAGCGTTATGCTCAGCTTGTGTGAAATGGTGGGCGACTGGTGCCTCCGGGTCACCCCTCCGGATGGCAGCATTGTGTTGCCTAATCCGGTCCTTAACACAATCGGTCGTCTCTCCCACATATCCCAAACCACATGGGCACTTTATGAGATATATCACATTTTAAGATAAGCAAGTAAAGAAATCTTTGATGTGAAATAAATGACCCGTGCATGGATGTTTAAAAGTAGGCCCCTCCTGGATGCTGCTATACTGGCTGCAGCCGCAACATCTGTAACACCCCATTTTTGGCATCCCCAGAAAGGTCTGTCTGGGAACTGTGCCACCGATGTCTGCTTTAACAAGATGATCTCGAATATTCCTACCCCTTTTATATGAAAATAAAGGTTTGTGAAAAAACACTGGGGCGAGGGACGGATCACTTTGTAGCAGTGGCCAGTGACGCATAATAATGTTTTTGATTCGTCCACTATGAGTATTGTATGTGGAGACAAATGGTACACAGAATGGTTTCTTGATGCGGTTACCCTGAGAGGAACCCTGAAGTAAATTTTCCCTTGATGGGATGTCTGCTTTTGTGCATTGATTGTTCAATAAATCTGTTGGATAACCCCTAACAATAAACTTGTCATACAGTACATTGTGTCAAGTCTATCTTTTGCCGTCACAGGGGTACTAATTATTCTCCTAGCCCTTAAAAATTGGCTACATGGTAAGCCTTTTATGGTAACTGGAGGAAGGAAACTGGCAAAATGAAGAAGGTTATTCCTATCGGTATTTTTAGTAAAGATATCAGACTCTAATGTATGATTAGTCACTGTGATTGTAGTATCTAGGAAATTAATAGAGGTGTTATGTGAGAGACATGTGAAGCTAATAGAGGGCAGTGCTGAATTGATATCAGTGACGAAACTGGAGAGTGATATTTCGTCACCTTGCCAGACCACGAACACGTCATCGATATAGCGCACCCACATACGCCCATGACTTTACGTATTCCGGATGTTGGAGGACATGGTCCTCTTCAAATCTGGTCATAAAAATGTTGGCGTGTGTGGGTGCGACGTTACTGCCCATGGCCGTGCCCTGTGTCTGCACATAATACGTGTCTTCAAATAGAAAATAATTTTCTCTCAGAATAACTTCTAACAAATCAACGATTAGCATCCGCTCTCTGGGGTATAGAGATCACTATGATCTACGGTATCCTTAACAGCTACTATCCCTTCCCTATGAGGGATGGATGTATACAGACTATTTACATCCAATGTAACCAAAAGGGTTTCATTGGATAAGTGTTTAATAGACTTAATCTTGTTAAGGAAATCTGAAGTATCTTGTATATAAGATCTAGAACTGACAACAAAAGGTCAGAGCAATTTATCCAGAACAATGGCACACGGCTGAAAATCTGACTCTGTGCCAGCCACAATCGGTCTGCCTGGTGGGGATCTGAGGTTTTTGTGAATTTTAGGTAGAGTATAAAAGACAGGTGTAATGGGATCTTTCTTTATAAGAAAGAAGTCTTTCTGTTTTTTTTTGTGATAACACCGCCCTCTTGTGCTAGACTAACAATGTGTGTGATCCTTCTTGCTACTTCAAAGGTGGGATTATAGGTGACCTTTCTATAGTTGCTTTCATCTTCAAGTTGTCTCAAAATCTCAGATCTATAATCTCCTTTATTCATAACAACTATAGCCCCACCTTTGCCTGCTGGCTTGATGACAATCCTAGCATCAGACTCTAATTCTTTGATCAGATTTTTTTGTTTAATTGAAAAAGTTGAATGTCTATTCAATTGTACATTTTTGGTTAAACTATGAATGTCGTTCTGAACTCTAGTAATAAAGGTTTCTATAACATGATTGGTCGAAGGTGGGTTAAATACACTTTTCCTCTTACAATCCTCTGTGAGCAAATTAAAGGGAGTATCAATCTCTACTTGTCTGTACCTGACTGTGTATTCAAGGGATGTTTAGTGAAAAACCTTTTCAATCTCAAATTCCTATAAAAACGTGCTAATTCGACATCTAAATCAAATGCATTCAAAGATTGGTAAGTACAAAGGAAAGCCCCCTGTTCAGCACTTCTACCTGTTCACTTGATAGAGTCAGGTCCGAGATGTTAATTACCAATGAACTTGGTACCTAGTCTGCATCCCTCTATGGGATTGTCCTGATGCGGCGGTGCTTCCACCCCACCCTGCGCATCCTCCACGTCCCCCGCGTCCTCCGCGGGATTGCCTCTGCTCTAAAAAATGAGGTGCACCAGTGGAGGATTCGCTTTCTGAGGAATCTAGTGAATCTAGCACTTGTTCTGTACCCTGTAGTGTTCTTGTTGCTCTCTTAGGAATTTTTCTCTTTTCCTAGACTCTAAATCTTTGCTAAAAATGGCTAGATTATCATCCAAATCCTTTTGATAGTTGTTTAGATCTGTTTATGTCAGTGTGGTCTTTAATGTCTCCTGTAACTGCGTAACCTCAGTCTGAGAGATAACCAATCTTTCTGGTTAGAATGATTAAATCTAGGGAACATTTATTAAGGATTCCTTCCCACTTTGTGCGATATTCTATTTGGTCAGCAAATAACGTGGGTCTAAGATTGCATCTCAGACCCCTGGGTATACATTTAACCCGAAAATATTCTGCAAGCGTCGTAGCATGTAACTCCAAGCTTATCTTATGTTTTAGTATCTTTTCTAGACCTTTAGGGACATCCAAAGGGTTATTTTCAGCGAAAAAATCCCTATTCCCCAAACATAGAGTAGCAATCCTAGTTGCATCAAGGTCTGTGTATGCAAAAGTGTTGGCACTAACGGATGGGACTGTGATGTCCTGTGACTGCGACATAAGGTCCAAATGGTACGGGTGCACGTCTACCAATTTAGATGTCGAGTTAGCACGTTTTTATAGAAATCTGAGATTGAAAGGGTTTTTCACTAAACATCCCTTGAATACACAGTCAGGTACAGACAAGTAGAGATTGATACTCCCTTTCATTATCTCACAGAGAATTGTAAGAGGAAAAGTGTATTTAACCCACCTTCGACCAATCATGTTATAGAAACCTTTATTACTAGAGTTCAGAACGACATTCATAGTTTAACCAAAAATGTACAATTGAATAGACATTCAACTTTTTCAATTAAACAAAAAAAGCTGATCAAAGAATTAGAGTCCGATGCTAGGATTGTCATCAAGCCAGTAGACAAAGGTGGGGCTATAGTTGTTATGAATAAAGGAGATTATAGATCTGAGATTTTGAGACAACTTGAAGATGAAAGCAACTATAGAAAGGTCACCTATAATCCCACCTTTGAAGTAGCATGAAGGATCACACACATTGTTAGTCTAGCACAATAGGGCGGTGTTATCACAAAAAAAAACAGAAAGACTTTCTTATAAAGAAAGATCCCATTACACCTGTCTTTTATACTCTACCTAAAATTCACAAAAACCTCAGATCACCACCAGGCAGACCGATTGTGGCTGGCACAGAGTCAGTTTTCCAGCTGTGTGCCATTTTTCTGGATAAATTGCTCTGACCTTTTGTTGTCAGTTGTAGATCTTATATACAAGACACTTCAGATTTACTTAACAAGATTAAGTCTATTAAACACTTATCCAATGAAACCCTTTTGGTTACATTGGATGTAAATAGTCTGTATGCATCCATCCCTCATAGGGAAGGGATAGTAGCTGTTAAGGATACCTTAGATCATAGTGATCTCTATACCCCCAGAGAGCGGATGCTTATCGTTGATTTGTTAGAAGTTATTGTGAGAGAAAATTATTTTCTATTTAAAGACAGGTATTATGTGCAGACACAGGGCACGGCCATGAGCAGCATCGTCGCACCCACATACGCCAACATTTTTATGACCAGATTTGAAGAGGACCATGTCCTCCAACATCCGGAATACGTAAGCCATGGGCGTATGTGGGTGCGCTATATCGATGACGTGTTCGTGATCTGGCAAGGTGATGAAATATCACACACTAGTTTCGTCACTGATATCAATTCAGCACTGCCCTCTTTTAGCTTCACGTGTCTCTCACATAACACCTCTATTAATTTCCTAGATACTTCAATCACAGTGACTAATCATACATTAGAGTCTGATATCTTTACTAAAAATACCGATAGGAATAACCTTCTTCATTTTGCCATTTTCCATCCTTCAGGTACCATAAAAGGCTTACCATATAGCCAATTTTTAAGGGCTAGGAGAATAATTAGTACCCCTGTGATGGCAAAAGATAGAATTGACACAATGTATGACAAGTTTATTGTTAGGGGTTATCCGACAGATTTATTGAACAGTCAACGCACCATCAAGGGAAAATTTACTTCAGGGTTCCTCTCAGGGTAACCGCATCAAGAAACCATTCTGTGTACCATTTATCTCCACATACAATACTCATATTGGACAAATCAAAAACATTATTATGCGTCACTGGCCACTGCTACAAAGTGATCCGTCCCTCGCCCCAGTGTTTTTTCACAAACCTTTATTTTCATATAAAAGGGGTAGGAATATTCGAGATCATCTTGTTAAAGCAGACATTGGTGGCACAGTTCCCAGACAGACCTTTCTGGGGACGCCAAAAATGGGGTGTTACAGATGTTGCGGCTGCAGCCAGTGTAGCAGCATCCAGGAGGGGCCTACTTTTAAACATCTATGCACGGGTCGTTTATTTCACATCAAGATTTGAAAGGTTTGGGATATGTGGGAGAGACGACCCAATGTGTAAAGGACAGGATTAGGCAACACAAGGCTGCCATCCGGAGAGGTGACCCGGAGGCACTAGTCGCCCACCATTTCACACAAGCTGAGCATAACACTAGCCAGTTAAGATTTCAGGTGATAGACGGTATGAGGAGAAAACGCAGAGGCGGCAATATGCAGAAACTACTACTCCAGAAGGAGACGCTGTGGATCAGGTGCCTGGAGACGTTGGCTCCAAGAGGAATGAATAAAGAGCTTGATCTTAGCTGTTATTTTTAGAGTGTAATCACATGTCATTCATGAGCAATCAACTGTGTTGGAACAGGACCGGTCGAGATGACGGCAAGACCTGCCAGGGTGTACTCTTCTTTGGTTTGCCTTATGCACCTGAGTCTTTGGCGCAGCAGTTGCCTTGTAACTTGAACAGTGTGGCAGGTGCTGGAGAGACCGTCAGTGGCAGCTTATGTGTGGCGATCCTTCCTTTGGGACAAAACGTCTCTACCCACCTCTATCCCAACACTGCTCTCTTTAATGTAGGTCCCACCAGGGGTGCAATATTGGTTTATATTTCTTTGCCAGTTAAGTAATTGATTATCATGTTTGACCCCTGTCCCCACGATTATTTTAGTACTATATTTCATGCATATATTTTATATGTTTATTATCACTAATGTATATCTGTTTCCTTTGCATATAACATGGAGACACTCATTACCATCTACAAGCCCTGCTTTTGTGCACACATGACTGCAAGCTCAGGAATGGATGCTTCACTTTACGAGCAGACAGAAGGATGCATTTCCACCAGCCTGCCACTTGGACACACCAGATTTCATTAACAACGCATACGCATGGGCTCCCCCTGTCTGACTGCTCCTCTTCACTCTCTCGGCAGCTGTTACTGTCTCTGGGACGCAGGCGCACTCGACCACGGCAGTGTGGGACTGCCAGATGTGGGTTGGATCTCACGGCGCATGCCCAGGACTGAAGCAAGAGCGTACGCTTACATGCTGTGACGTGCTGCAGGTAGAGACTTCTCCCCAACACACCAGCTGAGAGGATTTACTCATCAGCTTGTGCAGTGGAGCCCATAGGAACATCCTGATGACATCACTGTAAGGTACCCTTTATTTTCTCAGGTGTACAGCAGCAGTCAGCAGCATGCCAGGGAGGAGGAGAGACTTGGTCATTATACCGGATGGTTTGATTTCCTTACTACATTTACTCTGGTGCACTCAGGACATTGCCTGTTTGAGCATTCTATTTTGCATTTGCTTTGTATATTTCGAGTGATGCTCTGGTCACTGGGGTGTAAAGGGTCAAGGGAAGTACCTCGTGGTCTTTTCAGACCTGAGGGAACGGGCCTGAGGAAGGGGTCTTCCCCGAAACGTTGCCCCCATTATTACCCTCCCCTGTTCGTTTTTTTTTTCACCCCCACTTTCTGTGTCTTTTGTCACCCCTAGTCCCTGTGTTTAGCACCCCCATTATTTATATGCATTTTTAGTGTGTTTGCTTTGCGCCGTATTACTCCAAGCATTATCTTGTATTCACATTCAATTTACTATTCTATTGGCATATTCCATAGTGTCACCATTCCTCTTAGTCAGAGAGTGCTGGGACCCCACCGTTATTGTAAAGTACTACAGTATTTCAACTTCTTATATACTTCTTATCTACAGTACACATCTCCCACACCATTCCTTAGATTTTATGGCTTTCTGGCTTCAATCTTCCTGAACCTGTTATCACATTCCTGCGTGTATAACGTACATAGCATGGTGTCACATTTATGCGCATGCGTGTGTAACTTCACATTCATTTAGAAGTTCAAGTCTGTTTTTTTTTGTGTGTGGTTTTTTTGGTTTCTAATGGTTGGCTTTGTGTTTTTAATCATCCCGAGCCTAATGTCACATCTCTGCGCCTGCGTGTACAGTAATTCTCTTTGGGACCTTGTTGATTATTAATGCGCATGCGTGTGTAACTTCACATTCATTTAGAAATTCAAGTCTGAATTTTTTTTTTTGTGTGTGATTTTTCTGGTTTTGATTCCAGACAAGTGCCTGCATAAAAATTCTTGATATTCTGCTATTCAATCGGCACTCTAGCTTTTTAATGCGACACTAGTCATGCACATGCTTTATTTATGTGCTTTTAATTTATTTGGGGGTATGGGGATCAAAACATTTCGATGACCTGTTGAAAATATTTCTTTTAATGACAGTACAGCTAATCCTTCATGCACGTTTACCCCCTCCCCCCCCGCATACACACACAAGGCTCAAAGATTTGATTTCAACTTCTAATCGACACAGACCATTCATTTTCTAATGGTTGTAGTCCTTTTTTGTGGAATGCAAAGGTTGTAAATCTCTCCAGCGATACAGTAGACTCGTCAGTAAAGATGTAATCCTGAAAAGTTTTGCCACTGTCAATCCATACCTGTGCCTGGACCATTCTCTTGATCTTGTTGATGTCCCTTATCATAGGGTACGCTCTGTAATTACAAGGAATAATTTTATAGGCACAGTACAGTTTATTAAACCACACTTTTACCTCCTGTACTGGCCAGTACTAACCTCACACGTCCATATTTCCATCCAATTCTGCGTCTCATCTTCTTGATGCTGGTCTCTGATACGGTTAGATTGTGATTTTTATGCAGAGTGTCTTTGACCCTTAAGGCACTCTTCTCATCAATCTCTTCACTTATTTGGTCAACCAGAAGAGTTGTCTCCCTACAGGAAACAACAATACGTTACTGTAATATAATAGAATTATAGAATAATATAATATAATAATAATAGAATAATAGAGTATAGAATAATAATAGAATAGTATTAATTAATTAGAATTAATAGAATAAAATAGACTGAATATTGTAATAGAATAATATAGAATATAGAATAATAGAATTTTTCTTATTATTATTCTATTATTATTCTATTACAATAATTAATTGTATTAATATAATAGTTATATAACTAATGTAATAGTTATATAAATATACAGCGATAACAATAATAATAGATATAGAATAGAGTTATATAAATATACAGCGATAACAATATATATATATATATATATATACAGTATAACAGATATATATATATATATATATATATATATATATATATATATATATATATATATATATATAACATACAGTATATATATAACAGATATAATATTAACGGTACTTAATGTGTGTGTGTGTGTGTGTGTCAGAATGTGAGTAAACTGTGTAATGTAATGAGGAGGTTATGAGTGCGTGAGTCATAATGAGTAATAATGAAGTGAGTTATAATTAAGGAAAGAGGTGCAACTCACTTTCAAATAGAATTGATTATGAGAATGTAGGAATGCAATTATGATAATAGAGGAAGGAGGTGTAATACAAAAAAAATGTACAGTACAGTTTATCAAATAATTGTTAGGGAAATGATTCTGTTAAAAACAATTAGCCATCTAACCAATAAAAGCGCTATTGCAGTACTGCACGGTACAGAAAACATACAGTGTACAGTATTCAAAATACTTACAGTACTTACGCGGTAGTTACCGTTGGAGTCCTCGTGACTTTTTTGTTTTTTTCGTGTGCATGATAGCTCACGGTGGCTGCTGGTACAATTAGGCCAGAAGTACATAACCAGCGTTGAATATCTGCAATTCATTGTCCTCTCGTGTACATCTCCTTTATTCTCATGCTGAGATCCTTAGAAATCTTTTTAACAGGCATCACTGCGTGTAGAAAGAAATACAAGCACAAGAATGTATATTCAATGTTTAGTCGATGTTTAGTCGATGTGTATTCAATGTGCAGTGAATCCACAAAATGGATGGTGTATTTATACTTTAATGAGTCACATTAGAGTACGCCCACTTTTAACACCTGCACCTCGGCGCCATGCATAAAAGGTAACACACATTGCATAGCCTCTCACTCGATGACCTGTATCTGAGCTTGCCCTTGTCCAGATACTGCATTGTGCCATCTGCTTCCATGGATAAACCCCAATTCTATGGATGCAGGAACCCACTTTCTTCTGGCGTGCCTGTCGTGCCGAAAAAGCGAAAGGCGGAAGCCGTTTCCAAGCCAAGGCCAAAGCGAAAGGCTAATAAAGAAAATCTTCTGACGACTCCAAAGGCTAAGGCTTTTAAGAAGCCTTATTATGTGAAGAAGAAATCCGCTGATATAGACACAAAGCAAAACAAATGGAAGTCAACCAATCGAACCCACAGGTCACCTTCTCCATCACTCTTCGACGACGCTGCCACTTCTCTCCCGGAAATCGAAAGGTCACCTTCTCCATCACTCTTCCACGACGCTGCCGCTGCTCTCCCGGAAATCCAAAGGTCACCTTCTCCATCACTCTTCCACGACGCTGACGCTGCATCCCGGAAATCCAAAGGTCACCTTCTCCATCACTCTTCGACGACGCTGCCGCTTCTCTCCCGGAAATCCAAAGGTCACCTTCTCCATCACTCTTCGACGACGCTGCCGCTTCTCTCCCGGAAATCCAAAGGTCACCTCCTCCATCACTCATCACAGACGCTGCCGCTTCTCTTTATTTTCGGGGTTTATTATACAGTACAGTATGTAAAAAAGTATTGTATACTTTATGAAAAAAACAGCATACTGTTTCAGGTTTTCTATAAAGCTCACAGTAATTCTATCCTAATCAATAAAAATGGCACTGATTCAGATTCAGCAGTGTGCAAGCATCGTTACAAAAAAGCGATATCCATCAAAATCCCTCCATTTGCCGTTCTCAGCGTGACGACAAAGTTTATTTTCTGAGGAAGAAAAACACAAGTATTACTGTAATGGCAGGTTCAAATTAGTTGGTCCCCTAAAAAAGTTCCCGCAGTCCCCTCGGTCAGTCCCAACAATAATTTTCTCGGGAGGCGTCTCTAGATGTGATGAGATGCATATGCGTTTCAACAAGCTTCCAATGCGCATGCGCCTAGCTGTCCACCAATTGTTCAGTATCTACTGTAGAAGCTGCTCAGCCAATAATATTGCTGGACTACATTTTGGCGAATTGTGACTAAAAGACTAAAAGAACTAAATAACCATAAGCCAAGCGATTGATTACAGGAGAATCGCTTTACTGTGCATTGATATTGATATGGTAAAAAAATAATTACATACGGCAGCTGTACCCACCATAGACGTTGCCATTCGTTTGGCGCCGAGCCACTGCCAGTCCCATAGTCTTGATTATACACGTAGTTGACAGGTGACAGTGGGCCTGCTACACCTGTATTTGACAGCTGATGATCGTTTTGGTACATGCAAGCTTGCTGGTATCTGTACGTGAAATCCTGCTTAGGCTGCAGGTATCCAGCGGGGACAGATAGCAAGTGTTGCCGGTCAGCAGGTTTTCACAGATGGTCGGACCGTTATTGGAAGCCGGTGCTGGCGCTGGCGCATTGCTTGCCTGGGACTGACGATTCATATTTGGTTTTACCATGACCTTTTGCCTTTTGAACTCTCCATGATCAAAGGGGCAACACACCAATACCCTCCTCCTGTAACTCCGGGGACAGGAGCAATACGAAAGAAACGCGGATCGATACATAACTTTATCCTTATTGCACGCTTCCACACATAAGCATCTGGTGAAAATTTGTAAAAGTCATAATTTTCGATAAAATATTGATAAATTTGACCAACTGTGGCCATCTTACCATCTGCTGAATTAATTGCTGACCATATAAAATAAGTGTACATTATGTTGGGCTTTTTGAACACGGACTGCAGTGGTGTACTCATCTCTGGACCTCTCTGGACAATGGAATAGAACACCAGACACTTTGCATTTAGTTTTTAATATGAAACGCCTAAATAGATGCAGTGTTGTACAACTTCTTCAGTACCAAGGTCAATTCACAAAGGACCACTGTGGTATTTTTTAAACACCTGCAAGTCGACACATTACTGAAGCGCATGTGCATACAGTACGTTAGAATTCATTACAATTCATGAATATCTGCCACCTGGCGGATACGCGAAGAATTGCAACCAATTAAATCCGATCCATTCTCATTAAACAGATCAAGCGCGGGTCACGCTGGCATGATTGCGACATGAATACGGCACGAATGTTGCATGAACGTCGCATGAACGTGGCGAAGCGCGTGGCATTCGGAAAAAGTCACCGGAAAATATCCGAGAAGTGTTAAAATAAAAGCGGTCACGGCTGTATCTCATATTTCTGTAGTATATTAAAATTGGCAAAAAAATTTCAATGCATGTTATAATAGGAGAAATAAGGATATCATTAGAAGATATACTTATATTTACATTACAGTACAAAATTACACTACTTTAAACCACATCTAGAATCACCTGTCTATATGATGGTTTAGTGGGTTTAGTTTCAATAATAAAGATCTCATCAATAAAAAAAAGGGTGCATGTTAGTTAGTGTCTGAATCAGTATGTCTTCCGATACTCTCTTCAGCCTTATATTATGCCTCCTTCCTCGGTTGTCGAGATCTTCAATTTAATCTCTAATAGTATTAAAGGTATTATTTTGATATTTTGCTCAAACGAATCCACACAGGAATCCCTGGCTTCATCAAGCTATCCCTGTCAACTATGTGTTTGAGATCTTCTTTTATATCATTTATTCCTGCCATTATGGCCCTTTGTAATTGATCTAGCATTTCTTTGAGACCAGCTTTGATAGGCAGTGAAGTATACAGTATCTAACCTTGTGAGTTTGCACAGGTCCGCCAACAGAGATCGTTGGGTCCAGGACAAACATATGAACCCACCCCCTGTGCACCCTGGGGTCGGGTATGTGCAGCAGGTGTGGGGGGGGGGAGGAGAATAATAAAGAGGTAATGGACCTGGGGGTGGGGAATAGGGATTATAAAGAGGTAATGGCCCTGGGGTGGGATATAGGGATTATAAAGAGCTAATGGACATGGAGGGGAAGGGATTATAAAGTGGTAATGAACCTGGGGGAGGAGGGATTATAAAGAGGTAAGGCCCAGGGGTTGGGTGGGGGGGGATTATAAGGAGGTAAAGGACCTGGGGGAGGGATTAAAAAAGGGTAATGTACCTGGGGAGGGTTATAAAGAGGTAAGGGACTGGGGAGGGTGGATTATAAAGAAGTAATGGACCTGCGGGGTGAGAGTGGATTATAAAGAGGTAACGGACCTGGGGGGGTTATAAGGAGGTAATGCGCAGATGAAGGAGGATTATAAAAAGGGAATGGACCAGGAGGTGTGTGGTACTATAAAGGGGTTATGGACCTGGAGTGGGAGATTATAAATGATTATGGACCTAGGGTTGGGGATTATAAAGAGGTAATGGACCTGAGGGTGGATTATAAAGAGGTAATGGATCTGGGGTGGGGGGGGGGGGTTATAAGGAGGTAATGGACCTGGGGGTTAAGGGGGGATTATAAGGGGTAATGGATGGACCTGGGGGGTAATAATGAGGTAATGTACCTGGGGGGGGGGGCGGGGGAGTTATAAGGAGGTAATACACTGAGGAGGGAGGATTATAAAATGGCAATGGACCAGGGGGTTGGGGGTTAATGGGGGGATATAAAATGGTAACGGACCTTGGGGTCCAATGAGTCAGAGGGTAGGGATATCAGGAGGTCCTGGGGGAGGGCATAAGGAGGTCATGGGGGGAGGAAAGGGGGTATTGTGCCTGGTAAGAAGGGTATAATAGGGTATTGGGCTTCGAGAGGGAATTATAAGGGGGTACTGGGCATGTAGGAGGTATTGGGCCTGGGGAGGGGGTTACAAAGGGTACTGGTCATGTAGGGGGTACTGGCCTGGAGATGGGGTAAACAGGGATATTGAGCCTTGGGAGGGAAAAAAAGGGGGTTCTGGGCCTGGGGAAGGGTAAAATGGGTACTGGTCCTGGGGATGGTGTAACAGGGGGTACTGGGCTTCGAGAGGGAATTATAAGGGGGTACTGGGCATGTAGGAGGTATTGGGCCTGGGGAGGGGGTTACAAAGGGTACTGGTCATGTAGGGGGTACTGGCCTGGAGATGGGGTAAACAGGGATATTGAGCCTTGGGAGGGAAAAAAAGGGGGTTCTGGGCCTGGGGAAGGGTAAAATGCGTACTGGTCCTGGGGATGGTGTAACAGGGGGTACTGGGCTTGGGGAGAGAGTAGTGGACCTTGGGAGGGGTTACTTGGCCTGGGGGGGTTAAAGGGGGTACTGGGCCTGGGGAAGGGGTAAAAGTGAGTACTGGGCCAGGGGAGGGGGTAAAGTGAGTGCTGGGCCTGGGGAGGGGGTAAAAGGGGGTCATTGGCATGGGGAAGAGGTAAGAGGGGTAATTGGCCTGGGGAGGGAGTACTGGGACTTGAGATGGATTACTGGGGAGGGGCTAAAAGGGGGTACTGGGCCTGGGGATGGAGAACTGGGGTTGGGAGGGGTTACTTGGCCTGTGGAGGGGGTAAACGGGGGTACTGGACCTTGAGAGTGGTTAAAGTGAGTACTGGGCATGGGGAAGGGGTAAGAGGGGTACTGGGCCTGTGGAGGGGGTACTGAGCCTAGAGGTGGCAAGAGGTGGTACAGGGCCTGGGGAGGAAGTAAAAGGAGGTACTGGGCCTGGGAGCATAGTGAGCTTACTTGGGTCCTCTGATGGCTCTGCAGGCCCGACGGAGGCCAGCCGAATGAGAGCCTGGGGAATCCCCCCTTCCAGATGGGTGTAGGTCAGCAAAGGGGAGGGCCCTGCAGGTGGTCCTGGCCTGGGAAGGGAAGGGCCCTGCAGCGGTGGGCCTGGGGAAGGGGATTCCCCTTCTTACCTGAAGGCAAAAAAGTCTAGTATCTCCAGCAGTCAAGGCTGTCCCACCCTGTTGGTGGCCCTGAGGGTCTATTCTGGAGCTACTTAATCCTTCTCCCCTTCTCCTGCCTCAAATTCCCCCCATTACAGTGAGGAGGCAACGCTTTGTACTTGGTGGGCACTGAGGTTTGATCATTTATACATTTTTAAAAATGCATCTTGTCCAAGGTTTTCTTCTTGAAAGGCATCTGGGTGGTCTAATCTTCTTGTCCAACTACTTTTAAGTGTTTTCTTAACAGGCAGATTGATGGCTTTTTGAGTTTTTGTGTATGTTTAATTAAATGCAGCCCCGTGATTGAGATATACAGACAAAATACAAGTACTTTGAAGGGATGATACCTTGAGGACAAAGGAGTTAGCAATGACTAAGCTGTCTGTATCAAGCTACATAAAATGACACATATTATATAAGGATGGGGGAACTTGAAATGCCCCAAATTATATATGTGTGGGTGAATTTCAAAAGCAAACACTAATCTTTACCAAACAGCAAAAACATGCATTCAGCTATATTTCTGAACATTTGTGACTTGGAATGTTACATTTAGCCTTTAGAATCTACAGTATATGTTAGTAGAAGTGATGTCAGTGCTACAGTGGCGGCCGACCTGAGTCTAAATCAGCTAGATCCGCAGCTCTCAGATAATCCCGGTTAGGTGCGGTTTTTACATTTTTTTGCCCGGAGGGAATTGCGTTATTTTAGCGCTCGTGATATTAGCATTTTATTCTCGCTGTCTGCAATACTGCAATGCCATGTAAAAACTCAGGGGGCGTTTGCGAGCTGTTGTCTTGGAAGTCTAATACCTTCGCGGTTCAACCTACGTGAGTACGCAGTCTGTGTGTGCGTGCGCAGTAATTGTAAATTTGCATATTTAAAGTATACATGCATTTGCAGTGCTGTACTGTACAGTATGCCTCATTTGAAAATTGTTGAAACGCATAGGCATGTACAGTACTTTAACAGTGTCACATTTCGGCATATACAGCGCTCTCCCCTCGCTCAGGATAATTAACTGCACTGCAGGGTATTTCAAATTCTTATTTTCTCTACAATGCAGTACAAAGGGGGTCATGGGCATGGGGAAGGGGTAAGAGGGGTACTGGGCCTGTGGAGGGGGTACTGAGCCTAGAGGTGGCAAGAGGTGGTACAGGGCCTGGGGAGGAAGTAAAAGGAGGTACTGGGCCTGGGAGCATAGTGAGCTTACTTGGGTCCTCTGATGGCTCTGCAGGCCCGACGGAGGCCAGCCGAATGAGAGCCTGGAGAATACCCCCTTCCAGATGGGTGTAGGTCAGCAAAGGGGAGGTGGTCCTGGCCTGGGAAGGGAAGGGCCCTGCAGCGGTGGGCCTGGGGAAGGGGATTCCCCTTCTTACCTGGAGTCAAAAAAGTCTAGTATCTCGAGAACGGGGGGGGGGGGGTGGGCCCCTTGACTGACCCAGCCCGGGACAGCAGTCAAGGCTGTCCCACCCTGTTGGTGGCCCTGAGGGTCTATTCTGGAGCTACTTAATCCTTCTCCCCTTCTCCTGCCTCAAATTCCCCCCATTACAGTGAGGAGGCAACGCTTTGTACTTGGTGGGCACTGAGGTTTGATCATTTATACATTTTTAAAAATGCATCTTGTCCAAGGTTTTCTTCTTGAAAGGCATCTGGGTGGTCTAATCTTCTTGTCCAACTACTTTTAAGTGTTTTCTTAACAGGCAGATTGATGGCTTTTTGAGTTTTTGTGTATGTTTAATTAAATGCAGCCCCGTGATTGAGATATACAGACAAAATACAAGTACTTTGAAGGGATGATACCTTGAGGACAAAGGAGTTAGCAATGACTAAGCTGTCTGTATCAAGCTACATAAAATGACACATATTATATAAGGATGGGGGAACTTGAAATGCCCCAAATTATATATGTGTGGGTGAATTTCAAAAGCAAACACTAATCTTTACCAAACAGCAAAAACATGCATTCAGCTATATTTCTGAACATTTGTGACTTGGAATGTTACATTTAGCCTTTAGAATATACAGTATATGTTAGTAGAAGTGATGTCAGTGCTACAGTGGCGGCCGACCTGAGTCTAAATCAGCTAGATAGCATTCAGCTATATTTCTGAACATTTGTGACTTGGAATGTTACATTTAGCCTTTAGAATCTACAGTATATGTTAGTAGAAGTGATGTCAGTGCTACAGTGGCGGCCGACCTGAGTCTAAATCAGCTAGATCCGCAGCTCTCAGATAATCCCGGTTAGGTGCGGTTTTTACATTTTTTTGCCCGGAGGGAATTGCGTTATTTTAGCGCTCGTGATATTAGCATTTTATTCTCGCTGTCTGCAATACTGCAATGCCATGTAAAAACTCAGGGGGCGTTTGCGAGCTGTTGTCTTGGAAGTCTAATACCTTCGCGGTTCAACCTACGTGAGTACGCAGTTTGTGTGTGCGTGCGCAGTAATTGTAAATTTGCATATTTAAAGTATACATGCATTTGCAGTGCTGTACTGTACAGTATGCCTCATTTGAAAATTGTTGAAACGCATAGGCGTGTACAGTACTTTAACAGTGTCACATTTCGGCATATACAGCGCTCTCCCCTCGCTCAGGATAATTAACTGCACTGCAGGGTATTTCAAATTCTTATTTTCTCTACAATGCAGTACAAAGGGGGTCATGGGCATGGGGAAGGGGTAAGAGGGGTACTGGGCCTGTGGAGGGGGTACTGAGCCTAGAGGTGGCAAGAGGTGGTACAGGGCCTGGGGAGGAAGTAAAAGGAGGTACTGGGCCTGGGAGCATAGTGAGCTTACTTGGGTCCTCTGATGGCTCTGCAGGCCCGACGGAGGCCAGCCGAATGAGAGCCTGGAGAATCCCCCCTTCCAGATGGGTGTAGGTCAGCAAAGGGGAGGTGGTCCTGGCCTGGGAAGGGAAGGGCCCTGCAGCGGTGGGCCTGGGGAAGGGGATTCCCCTTCTTACCTGGAGTCAAAAAAGTCTAGTATCTCGAGAACGGGGGGGGGTTGGGCCCCTTGACTGACCCAGCCCGGGACAGCAGTCAAGGCTGTCCCACCCTGTTGGTGGCCCTGAGGGTCTATTCTGGAGCTACTTAATCCTTCTCCCCTTCTCCTGCCTCAAATTCCCCCCATTACAGTGAGGAGGCAACGCTTTGTACTTGGTGGGCACTGAGGTTTGATCATTTATACATTTTTTAAAATGCATCTTGTCCAAGGTTTTCTTCTTGAAAGGCATCTGGGTGGTCTAATCTTCTTGTCCAACTACTTTTAAGTGTTTTCTTAGCAGGCAGATTGATGGCTTTTTGAGTTTTTGTGTATGTTTTATTAAATGCAGCCCCGTGATTGAGATATACAGACAAAATACAAGTACTTTGAAGGGATGATACCTTGAGGACAAAGGAGTTAGCAATGACTAAGCTGTCTGTATCAAGCTAAATAAAATGACACATATTATATATGGATGGGGGAACTTGAAATGCCCCAAATTATATATGTGTGGGTGAATTTCAAAAGCAAACACTAATCTTTACCAAACAGCAAAAACATGCATTCAGCTATATTTCTGAACATTTGTGACTTGGAATGTTACATTTAGCCTTTAGAATCTACAGTATACTGTATGTTAGTAGAAGTGATGTCAGTGCTACAGTGGCGGCCGACCTGAGTCTAAATCAGCTATATCCGCGGCTCTCAGATAATCCCGGTTAGGTGCGGTTTTTTAATTTTTTTGCCCGGAGGGAATTGCGTTATTTTAGCGCTCGTGATATTAGCATTTTATTCTCGCTGTCTGCAATACTGCAATGCCATGTAAAAACTCAGGGGGGCGTTTGCGAGCTGTTGTCTTGGAAGTCTAATACCTTCGCGGTTCAACCTACGTGAGTACGCAGTCTGTGTGTGCGTGCGCAGTAATTGTAAATTTGCATATTTAAAGTATACATGCATTTGCAGTGCTGTACTGTACAGTATGTCTCATTTGAAAATTGTTGAAACGCATAGGCGTGTACAGTACTGTAACAGTGTAACATTTCGGCATATACAGCGCTCTCCACTCGCTCAGGATAATTAACTGCACTGCAGAGTATTTCAATTTCTTATCTTCTCTACAATGCAGTACATCTCTCCCACACCATTCCTTTGAACGTGTGTCTGGTTTCAATCACATTCCTGCTTGACAGCAGGTGATTACTTTGCATGCGCCTGTAACTTCGCCCACCACTGCTTGCTTGCTTGAGTGAGTGACCAAAAAAAATATATATTATTTTTAATCCTAATTTTTTTTCTCCACAAGCCTGCAAAAACCATCTTGATACTGTATTACGATATTCAATCTGTGCTGTAGCTTTTGACTGTGACCCTGTGTGTTTGACTGCACATGGTTGATTTGTGTGCTTTTTACTGTATGTACTGAAATTATAGTACAGTATGTTATTATCTTTGAACTTCATGCAGCTGTACCCTGTAGCCTCCTCCCCCACAAACACACACAAGGCTAGCTCAAGTATTTGAAATTCCACAGAGTCATTAATTTTCTGAATCTTGACATTGTGTTCTTAGTCCGTCCATAGCCGAGCTACAAAGCCTCACTGCGCCTGTGTGTAATCCTCTTTGAGATGGGAGCTAGCTGCTTACTGCGCATGACTCACCCAACCCCCAACTCTTTGAGGCTTTGTTTACGGTAACGCTTTGGAAAATCCCTTCTCAAATTTGATTTGCACAGAGCATCATCTCTCTATGCACCTGTGTGTAATCCTCTTTCGGATGGGAGCTAGTTGATTGCTGCTCATGCGCCTGTAACTTCACCCACCACTGCTTGCTGTAGTGCCTAACAAAATTTTTTTTAACTGTTATTTTATCCACAAGCCTGCAAAAACAATCTTGATATTACGATATTCAATCTGTGCTGTAGCTTTTGACTGCGACCCTGTGCGTTTGACTGCACATGGTTGATTTGTGTGCTTTTATGTACTGTATTTGGGGGTGTAGGGATCAAATTATTATGTTGAACTTCCTTTTGAATTTACTGTACTCTACTCTATGTAATTTCTTTGAACTGCTGCACAACTAATCCTTCATCCCTCCCCCACGCACACACAAACTCTTATCGACAGACACCTCCACAGAGTCATTAATTTTCTGAACGTAATCCTCTTTGAGATGGGAGCTAGCTGCTTACTGCGCATGACTCGCCCAACTCCCCCCCCCCGTCATTAATTTTCTGAAGCTAGTCATTGTGTTTTTAATCCGTCCCTAGCCGAGCGTCAATCACCTCACTGCTCCTGCATGTACTGTAATCCTCTTTGAGATGGGAGCTAACGCATGACTCACCCAACCCCCCAACCCTTTGAGGCTTTGTTTACGGTAACGCTTTGGAAAATTCCTTCTCGAATTTGAAATGTAAATCTGATTTGCACAGCATTGTGAGAATTGAGAGTTAAAAAAACCATTAACTGATTCATGTTGTTTTGTCATTCATTTGTCATTCATTCTTATTCATTGGTGTACTGTAGGTGTGGGGGAGGGGGGTATTGTCAATGATTATGATTAGCAGGAATGTAAATAAATATTTATTTTATTTTATCAGGAACCAAAAAATACAAATATAAAAATAATCATGAATAATACATAATGCAGTCTTTATTAAGTTATTCTGGCAGATTGAAATTGGATAAACATTTAGAAAACATTTGTAAAACATGGATAAACATGAATAATGCACATTTATAAGAATATTATTAATGATATATAATGTTCCCAAAGGACAGTTCCTAAGGCTTAGGAGGATCTGTTCAACGAAGGAGTCGTTTCTCAAGCAAGCAGAGGAACTGAAGATGAGATTCCGAGATCGTGGATACAAAGAGAGGGATCTGGAGGTTGCCTTTGAACAGGCATTATGTACAGATAGGAACACACTCCTATCTAAACAATGTAATACGAAAAGAAATATTTATGCCCAGAATGATGCGACTAGCCAGATGCCTCTATTTGTGACCACTTTCTCCAAACAGGCTGAACAGATTAGGTTTATCCTACATAAACATTGGGCAGTCTTGAAATTAGATAAAGACTTAGAACACTACACAAGATCTAATCCCAAAAGGGTGTTTAAAAAAGAAAAAAACTATTGGTAGTCATGTTTCACCCAGTTTGTATCACTCGGCCAAGGATAATGTATCAAATCGGCCTAAGGGCTTCTTCAAATGTGGAGATTGCAGTCTCTGCAGATATGCCACACCAATTAGGTCAATTAAGAATGTATACACAAATTATAAATATGTGATAGAGTCATTCATAACTTGTAATACTAACTTTGTGATATATTTGCTTAGATGTGCCTGTGGGAATGGTTACATTGGCAGGACTATCCGTACACTCAGAACCAGAATAGGTGAACACATCAGAAGCATTAAAAAACATATTGACAGATTCCCTGTAGCTCATCATTTTATGAACTGTCCTCAAGGATCACTTAGCACATTCACATATAGTGCCCTTGAACATATAAATACTAACATTAGAGGAGGAGATAGGGAAGCTCTCCTGAATTGAAGAGAGATGTTCTGGATCTATGCCCTTGGGACGTTAGCACCCAGGGGCATGAACCAGGACTGGGAATTGAAACATTTTTTTAAATAAATTTGGTTTCTATATTATAATTTTTGTCATTACTATTGAATATAATATTATTTATATTTATGGATATAGATATATCTGTCTCCTTATGTTAGTTAATTTTTATTATCAGCAATAATCTAAATTTATTAATATATGTTTTATTAATATACTGCACTTTTTTGAATAATTAGGCTTCAATAGATTTCCATTAACATTATTTGATCTATATTTAATATTCTCATTTTAGATTTCATGCCTGTTATTAATGCATATCTATTTTTCTTATATATACATTTAGATTATTTAAACATTTATTGATTTTTATATACTATTCTAAACATTTATTTATTACTGTTTCTATGTCCTTGTTCCATATAGGGAACCGAATTCGCTAGTTCATATTACTTTGTTTCTTTTCTTATTTTAAAATATTGTTTTCTTTTTATGTCTGTCTGTGTTTTATGTTGCTTTCAATTTTATCACATCTGCTCTCTATACTTTATACAGTATCCTCCGCTCATACAGGACGCACCTTCCATTCTAGATAGTGGATTGGAAGAGGGGTCCACCAATAGTATTACTCCATATGATTCTCGCACCAAATTTACAATGTGACGTCAGTGTTTGGAGGCGGGGGATTCTCTATAAGATAGGAAGTTTGATTAGACGCGAATCTACTCTTTGAGAAAGGGCGTTTGCCTGAAACGCGTTAGAGTGTGTCTCTGTCCCCGTTACCATGTTACCAATAAACTATTTTTAACCCCATCAGCATTGGTGCTGGCCTCGTTTTTGCAGCTGTGCACCGCTTCCAACATTTGGATTTCTCCTAAAATATATAATGTATAATATATATACAGCTAAACCCCATTATAACGCGCCTCGTTATACCGCGATTCGGTTATAACGCGGTTTTCCCGTGGCTCCCGTTTTTAAAAAAAAAACACTGCTCATTGCTCACACTGCCACACTGCACACACACTGCACACTGCACACTGCACACACACTGCTCATTGCTCACACTGACACACTGCACACACACTGCACACTGCACACACACTGCACACACACTGCTCATTGCTCACACTGCACACACTGCACACACACTGCACACACACTGCACACACACTGCACACACACTGCACACACACTGCACACTGCACACACTGACACTGCACACACACTGCACACACACTGCTCATTGCTCACACTGCACACACTGACATACTGCACACACACTGCACACTGCACACACACTGCTCATTGCTCACACTGCACACACTGACACACTGCACACACACTGCACACTGCACACACACTGCTCATTGCTCACACTGCACACACTGACACTGCACACACACTGCACACACACTGCACACTGCACACACACTGCTCATTGGACACACTGCACACACACTGCACACACTTACACACACTTAGACACTCACAGACACTCACACACACACACACACACACACTCACACACACTTACAGACACTCACACACACTCACACACACTCACAGACACTCACACACACTCACACACACTCACACACACTCACAGACACTCACACTCACGCACACTCCCGCACACTCACGCACACCCACGCACACCCACGCACACTTATGCACACTTACGCACACTTATGCACACACACTCACAGACACTCACACACACTCACACACACTCACACACACTTACACACACTTAGACACTCACAGACACTCACAGACACTCACACACACTCACAGACACTCACACACACTCACACACACTTACAGACACTCACAGAAACTCACACACACTTACGCACACTCACGCACACTCACACACACTCACACACACTCCCGCACACTCATGCACACCCACGCACACCCACGCACACTTACGCACACTTACGCACACTTATGCACACACACTCACAGACACTCACACACACTCACACACACTCACACACACTTAGACACTCACAGACACTCACAGACACTCACACACACTCACAGACACTCACACACACTCACACACACTTACAGACACTCACAGACACTCACACACACTCACGCACACTCACACACACCCACGCACACTTACGCACACTTACACACATTCACGCACACTCACGCACACTCACAGACACTCACACACACTTACACACACTTAGACACACTTAGACACTCACAGACACTCACACACACTCACACACACTCACACACACTTAGACACTCACAGACACTCACAGACACTCACACACACTCACAGACACTCACACACACTCACACACACTTACAGACACTCACAGACACTCACACACACTCACGCACACTCACACACACCCACGCACACTTACGCACACTTACACACATTCACGCACACTCACGCACACTCACAGACACTCACACACACTTACACACACTTAGACACACTTAGACACTCACAGACACTCACACACACTTACACACACTTACACACACTTACACACACTCAGACACTTACACACACTCACAGACACTTACACACACTCACACCCACATACACACACCCATATACACACACACACTTTCTCTCCCATATATACATACACACACACACTCTCTCACTCTACACAGACGGGGGGTGGGGTCGGAGCAGAGGAAAGGCCACGACCAGCACCACCACCCGCTCCCCCCTCCTCCCGCGCAGGCAGCGGGAGCACCGGGGACAGCGGTGGGGAGAAGAAACCCCCCGCTACCACCTCCATGCAGGCAGCGGGATCTGAGGTAAGCGGCAACCTGAGGAACATCCCCGCTCCCATCTCCTGCCCCGCGGGCTGTCACGCGGTGACAGGGGGAAGCGGGGACAGGAGGGACATCCCCGCTCCCATCTCCTGCCCCGCGGCCTGTCCCGCGGTGACAGGGGGAAGCGGGGACAGGAGGGACATCCCCGCTCCCATCTCCTGCCCCGCGGGCTGTCCCGCGGTGACAGGGGGAAGCGGGGAGCGGAGGGACATGCCCGCTCCCATCTCCTGTCCCGCGGGATGAATATGCGCTAAAGCGCGGCGGCCATTTATTTTTTCCGAGACCCCGTTAGTAACGCGGTGGTCTCGGGGTGGACCCCGAGACCCGCGTTATAACGGGGTTTAGCTGTATATAGTAATATAATTTTTTCCGTCTTTATCTTGTTCCTCATTCTGTGTACAGTACAGTATTTCATTGAGAGAGAAGAGGTTTTGTGTACATCATTACTGCTGTTTATATACTGTACATTTGACTGTACAAACAGATTAGACTGCACACAACAACCCACCACCGCTAGGCCATCCTTTTTTCCTGAAACGGCAAGAAAACAAAAAATTAGTGCAGTTATGTGCGTACTGTTTTATGGCATTGTGTGATGTGTAGTACTACTGTAGATGGCTGGTGCTGCTTTCTCTAGAAAGAAAAATATTGAGCAGTTAGTAGGCATTTAGTACTGACAAACTAGTCTATACTAGAACTACTGTATACTCTGACTACTGTTAAAGTATGTAACCAGATGGCTGGTGCTGCTCTCTCTGGAAAGAAAAAAATTGAGCAGTTACTGTACTCTACTGTATGTGCATACTGTATTATGCATTATGGCATTGTGTATGCAGTTAGTACTGTCAAACTAGACTATACTGGAACTACTGTATATATGTACTGTGCCATACTTACCTGTATCATACTGTACTTACAATACTACAGTACAGTACTACTTTCCTGATGCTTGCCCATTACGCGCGATCTCAATGGGCAACACAGTGGCAATATGGTCTATATATTTATTGCAGCGTTCCACGGTGAGTACATCGTTCCAAAAAATCATTATGCCTTTCGCCAACTCGTCCTTTTTGGAGGGTTTCACCACTTTCCGGATATTGTCCTTCAGCTGATGCCAGACCATTTCGATCGGATTGAAATCTGGCGATCTGTCATTAGAAAAATAGGACAATTAGTTTAAGAGATACAGTACATAGTAAAAACTGTGGGGAAAAAATGAGACACGGTTACCGCACTTACTCCGCTGGCGTCTTCACCCACTTGATACCGCGCTCAAGGATATGCGCTGTTGACGCGGTGTGCTTCGGATCGTTGTCCTGGTAGAAACGGTGACCATCCGGGAACTCGCGTGTGATGTATTCCACTATCTCAGGCACAATTTTGTCTTGGAAGAAAGCTTTATTCATGATTCCTATAACAAGAAAAGAAAAGTGCTCAAAAAACTGCACAATAGTACAGTACAGTGTATACAGTAAGGCTACACTAGAACAGTACAGTGCATAAGGCTACATTATATTTGATATATTTTACCTTCAAAGATGACAATGCATCCTTGTCCACGCCTAGAGATGGCACCCCACACATGCAGCTTCACGTGGTGTTTTGGCCGCGGCTTCATAGATATGCGACCTTTTTTGTGGAATGCAAAGGTTGCAAATCTCTCCAGCGACACAGTAGACGCGTCAGTGAAGATGCAATCCTGGAACGTTTCCCCACTGTCGATCCATGCCTGGGCCTGGACCACTCTTTTTATTTTGTTTACGTCCCTTATCATGAGGTACGCTCTGTAATGACAAGGAATAAATCATTTTAGCGGTACAGTACAGTTTCCCAAACAACACTTTTATCTCCTGTACAGTCCAGTACTAACCTGACACGTCCATATTTCTATCCAATGCTGCGTCTCATCTTCTTTATGCTGGTCGCAGATACAGTGAGATTGTGATTTTCCTGCAGAGTGTATTTGACCCTTAATGCACTCCTCTCATCATTCTCCTCACTTATTTTGTCCACGAGAAGCATTGTCTCCCTACAATGTAAAGAAAAACAATCCGGTAAGTTACAGTGCAGTAGGCCACAAGCACAGCATTACAGCACAGTTCTACAGTATCAATATGCAGCAATATAAAATATATATATATAGTTGTTAGATAAATATAAATATACAAAATATATCTACTTTTGTAATATAAATATACAAAATATATATACTGTTGTAATATAAATATACAGTGGCGACCAACTTTATTCGAAGTTTGCTAGTTCCGCGAATTTCGGAATGTCCCGGTGATGTGCGGCTTAGTAACGTTTTCTCCCGGAGTGTATTGCGTTATTTCTCGCCCGTGATTTAAGTATTTTATTCCCGCTGGCTGCAATACTGCAATTCCGTGTAAAAACGCATGGGGGCGTTTGCGAGCTGTTGTGTCTGAAGTCTAATACCTTTGCGGTTCAACCTACAGTACACAGTCTGTGCGTGCGCGCGCAGTAATAGTAAAATTGCATATTTAATTTTATTTTAAAGTACAGTACTGTACTGTACATGCTCAGACCCTGTTGGGGTGAAGTGAGGGGGTTCCTAACATCTGTGGGAAAATGAATTTTAATTCTATGGTGAGTACTGTCTTGTTGCCGTATTATTTTGGTGGGGCTGGCTGGGTACATCTTTAGGGGGCTGACCATTACTGTACATTAAAACTTTTCTTTTTGTTTTTTCTCAGTATACTGTGTAATAAACCTGAATAAATAAAACTATGCTTTTATTCTACATGTTCAGTATCGTGTCATTATTTGTCTTCCACAGTATACTGTACAGTGGTATACAGTGCCTAACATCTATGAGCAAAAAGAATTTTGTTCTTAGGTGCTCTAGAACAGAAGTTCCCACGCCAATTGCCCGTGAACTTGACCGCGGCCCTAAGTAGTTCCCACGCCAATTGCGCGAATAAAATGTAAAATAACCCGTTCTGTGGGTCTGAGCGGGTTGAAATTTACCTGGTCCTCATGCGGGAGGACCCTTGCCATAGTGGCAAAATATCAGCCTTGCACGACCCCCGGAACCGGAGGTACCAAAAGACAGTTTAAAAGCACATTACCAAAGTGGCTTTTTTTCTGCCATGCAAGTCAATGGCAGAAACCTGAAGTTTAACATCACCCTGACTCCGTTCTGTTGCCACGAGAGGGTCGCAATTTGCCATGCAATCCTGCCGCAACTAGGACTACATGGTGACCGAATCTGAGCCCTCTAGGTCGAACAGAACCGAAGTTGTGGGTTCCAGGTTTCTGCTCATTCTGACTTAGCCGGTTCAAAGCTTTCTCCGCCATTGCGCTCAATGGTAGGACCCTCCTCGCCGGCGTGACCCTTTCTCGTCGCCATTACTGCTCGGACCCTGTTGGGGTCAAGTGAGGGGGTTCCTAACATCTAGCGGCCAAATGAATTTTATTTCTAGGCGCCCTAAAATAGAAGTTCCCACGCCAATTGCCGTAGTTCCTACGCCATTTGCGCGACCAGCCAGTTAAAAAACAGTGCAGCAAGCCTCTACAGTACATTTGTTACACTGGCAAAGAAGCAAATGGAAACAATTTGAGGCAATTCAACTTATTCTTTTATTGGTGGAGTCAGTACAAAAACATTTATTTACACATACAGTACAGTACTGTACAATGTTGAAACATTTAAAGTGCACAGCAATTCAAAACATAAACACACAATAATACATTCTACAGCCTTTATTAAATTCTTCTGCCACAAAACATTTTTGGTGAATGGGGCACAGGGAGTTAAAGTGACTTGTTTTTTATGTACTGTATTTGGGGGGTTGTCTTTGGGGGTTTATTCATCAAATTATTATGATGAACTGCCTTTTGAAATTACACTGCTGTTAACTATTTCAGCCACACACCTCCAGAGTTTTTAATCCCTCCCTAGCCAAGCGTCAATCGGCTGAGTCACCCTAGCCTACAGTACCATCCCCCTCTCTCCACTGGGTCGTTGATCTGCTGCATATTGCCATTGTGTTCTTAATCCGCCCATAGCCGAGCTACAAACACTCAGCACGCCTGCTTCTAATCACACCATCCCCCTCCCCCAACACTTAGAGGCCTGTTGTTTGAACGGTAAAGCGTTGGAAAATCAACATGGTCTTTTATTGGTGGAGTCAGTACAAAAACATTTATTTACAAATACTGTACAATGTTGAAACATTTAAAGTGCACAATAATTCTAACCATCCATACACAATAATACATTCTGCAGCCTTTATTAAATTCTTCTGCCTGCCACAAAAAAAATTTGGTGCATGGGGCACAGGGAGTTAAAGTGACTTGCTTTTTATGTACTGTATTTGGGGGGTTGTCTTTGGGGGTTTATTCATCAAATTATTATGATGAACTGCCTTTTGAAATTACACTGCTGTTAACTATTTCAGCCACACACCTCCAGAGTTTTTAATCCCTCCCTAGCCAAGCATATTGCCATTGTGTTCTTAATCCGCCCATAGCCGAGCTACAAACACAGTACGCCTGCGTCTAATCACACCACCCCCCTCCCCCAACCCTTAGAGGCCTGTTGTTTGAACAGTAATGCTTTGGAAAAACCCCTGTCGAATTTGAAATGTAAATCTGATGTGCACAGCACTGTGAGAATTGAGAGTACACTGAGACAATATTTCATCAGGGTGTGAAAATATTTGTCAGTCACTATGGTTTACAGTCACATGTTTTTAATACAATACAGTACATTCTTTAATATCTTTATAATAAAAAATATATGAATCCTGTATATACTGTAAGTCCATAGTGGCAAAATATCAGCCTTCCAAGACCCCCGAAACCGGAGTTACAAGAAGACAGTTTAAAAGCACATTACCAAAGTGGCTTTTTTTCTGTCATGCAAGTCAATGGCAGAAACCTGAACTTTAACATCACCCTGACTCCGTTCTGTTGCCACGAGAGGGTTGCAATTTGCCATGTAATCCTGCCGCAACTAGGACTACATGGTGACCGAATTTGAGCCCTCTAGGTCGAACAGTACCGAAGTTGTGGGTTCCAGGTTTCTGCTCATTCTGACATAGCCGGATCAAAGCTTTCTCCGCCATTGCGCTCAATGGTAGGACCCTCCTCGCCGGCGTGACCCTTTCTCGCCGCCATTACTGCTCGGACCCTGTTGGGGTCAAGTGAGGGGGTTCCTAACATCTAGGGGCAAAATGTGTAATAAACCCGAATAATTAAAACTATGCATTTATTCTACATGTTCAGTATCGTGTCATTATTTGTCTTCCACAGTATACTGTACAGTGGTATACAGTGCCTAACATCTATGGGCAAAAAGAATTTTATTTCTAGGTGCCCTAGAACAGAAGTTCCCACGCCAATTGACCTAGTTCCCACGCCAATTGCCGTAGTTCCTACGCCAATTGCGCGACCAGCCAGTTAAAAAACAGTGCAGCAAGCCTCTACAGTACATTTGTTACACTGGCAAAGGAGCAAATGGAAACAATGTGAGGCAATTCAACATGGTCTTTTATTGGTGGAGTCAGTACAAAAACATTTATTTACAAATACTGTACAATGTTGAAACATTTAAAGTGCACAGCAATTCTAACCATCAACAAAACAAAACATTTTTGGTGCATGGGGCAAAGGGAGTTAAAGTGACATTTTAAGTAACATCTCCTTTATTAAAGAAACCCAGTACTGTATACAGTACAGTACAGTGGGATGGTGCGCAACACTGTCAGTCAGACCTGCACCAGTTCAGTCCTAGAGGGCAGCAAACAGGGCAGGTTTTCAGGGCAACGTTGAAAACCGTGCCTGTTTGCGGCCCTCAGGGACTGGAGTTGTGCATGTCCTGTGAAAAAAACCACACATCAACATCTCCTTTGTTTAAGTACAGCAGGTACTGTAGGGCAAAACATGTACAGTACAATACAGTTCAGCACAACAGTATGGTCTCACTGACAGTCCTCCACATTGTCCATCCATGGCCGATTCCTTGCATGGCGCAAAACGCCATTAATGCAGTCTCTAACGCCTTTCATTACAGGATCTGTAACTGGATAAAAGCGCCGCATTTCTTCCACAATGTTTTTCCTTAAATTGGCAGGAAGGGAGTTTTTAACGCGATTTCCTTCATAGTTCACTTTGAACACCCACTCGCAGTACAACGTGTAGGGAACATGGTGCTTAAAAATGATCAAGGCATACTTGTGGGGTACACCAGCACTCATCACCCTATACTTCTCCCTGAGCCCCGGTGGCAGATCGCACAGGGTGATGTCGGGCACTGTCTCGATGCGAGCCGGTGTACAGTAGGTCTTTTGGGAACGGGTGTGCTTGAGGCGACGGGCGATGGTAGGATGTCTGGGAGGAAGCTTTCCTCCGGTCGTGGTCGCCGTGTTGTCTCCTGGCGTGGTCTTGACGGGGTTGTCATGTCCTCCTCAATGGCATACATGTACACTACATCTTCTGGTGGAGGGGGTTTAAGGTCCCATTCAACACATTCATGTCACCCTCCTGCTCCGGCGTCGGGGAAACAGGGGCATTAGCACCGAGCAAATAATGTATGCCCGCAATGTCAGCCTCTATCTTCTCCATCCGTTGATCCATCCGTTGCTCCATTTGTAGCATCCGTTGCTCCACATTTAACATGGTCTCCAGAAGCAGATCTATCTTTGCCAGCACAATAGAATTCCCAGGGAGATCCACACTTATCCCATTCAGCATCCGGTCCAACGAGCTGCTTCTTGTGCATGGCATCTGGACATCTGGGGGGATGGGTGCAATGGAAGATGAGATGGGGGTTCCATGGAGAGAAGCGGCATCGATGGAGAGTGGAGGAGGTGACCTGTGGATATCCGGTAGAGGAAAAGCGGCAGCGTCATCGAAGAGGGATGGAGAAGGTGACCTTTGGATTTCCGGGCGAGAAGCAGAGTCGTCTAAGCGCAAAGGAGACAGTGACCCGTCATAAGATGGAACCGGAGAAGATGGGGGTGGAGAAGACGGGATGAAGATTTCCGGGACAGCTACAGCAGAGTCGTCGAAGCATATGGGAGGAAGTGGTCTGCGGATTCGATGGGTTGGCTGCCATTCGTTTTGTGTCGAGAGTACATCACGGTATATCTTCTTCACATAATGAGGCTTAGTCTAAGAAAACCCTTAACCTTTGGGGTCAGCAGAAGGTTTTCTTTATTGGCCTTAGCCTGTCGCTTTGCCCTTGGCGTGGAAACGGCTCCTGTCTTTCGCTTTTTCAGCATGACAGGCATGGCAGAGGTGAGAGGGTTCTTGCGACCGTAGAACCGGGGATGCTCCATGAAAGCAGGTGGCACAATGCAGTACAGTATCTGGACAAGGGCAAGTTCAGATAAAGATCATGGAGTGGTGGGCAATGCAAAGTGTGTGATCTTTTATGCATGGCGGCCAGGTACAGGTGTTGAAAGTGGGCGTGTGAGTCATTACCGTATAAATACACCATCCATTTTGTGGATTCACTGCACATAGAATACACATCGACTAAACATCGAATATACATTCTTGTGTTTGTATTTCTTTCTACTCGCAGCAATGCCTGTTAAAAAGATTTCTAAGGATCTCAGCATGCGAATTAAGGAGATGTATAGGAGCGGAAATATGGACATGTGAGGTTAGTACTGGACAGTACAGGAGGTAAAAGTGTTGTTTAGCAAACTGTACTGCACTGTGCCGCTAAAAAATTTTTTTATTCCTTGTCATTACAGAGTGTACCCCATGATACGGGACGCAAACAAAATCAAAAGCGTGCTCCAGGCCCAGGCATGGATTGACAGCAGGGAGACTTTCCAGGATTGCATCTTCACTGATGAGTCTACTGTGTCGCAGGAGAGATTTGCACGATTTGCGTTCCACAAAAAAGGCCGCTTATCTTTGAAGCCACGGCCAAAACACCCTGTGAAGCTGCATGTGTGGGGTGCCATTTCTAGGCGTGGACCGGGATGCATTGTCATCTTTGAAGGTAAAATTTATCAAATATAATGTCGCCTAATGCACTGTACTTGACTAGTGTTGCCTTACCGTATGCACTGTACTGTACTATTGTGCAGTTTTTTGAGCACTTTTCTTTTCTTGCTATAGGAATCATGAATAAAGCTTTCTTCCAAGACAACATTGTGCCCGAGATAGTGCAATACATCACACGCGACTTTCCCCATGGTCACCGCTTCTACCAGGACAACGATCCCAAGCACACTGCGTCAACGGCGCATATCCTTGAGTGCGGCATCAACTGGGTGAAGACGCCAGCTGAGTAAGTGCAGTTGACCGTGTCCCATTTTTGTTCCCCACTGTTTTTAGCTCTTAAACCAATTGTCCTTTCTTTCCAATGACAGGTCGCCAGAGTTCAATCCGATCGAAATGGTCTGGCATCAGCTGAAGGACCATATCCGGAAAGAGGTGAAACCCTCCAAAATGGACGAGTTGTTGAAAGGCATACTGAGTTTTTGGAACGATGTACTCACCGTGGAACACTGCAATAAATATATAGACCATATTGCCACTGTGTTGCCCATTGTCATCACGTGTAATGGGCAAGCATCCGGAAAGTAGTACTGTGCTGTAGTATTGTAAGTACAGTATGTTACAGGTAAGTATGGCAAAGATTTTTTATTTCCAGATAGTAAGAGTACTAGTACTGTATACAGTAGTTAGTTTTTTCTTTACATAGAGAGCAGCACCAGCCATCAGGTTACAGTTCATAGAATTTAACAGTAGTCAGAGTATACAGCACAGTAGTTCCAGTACAGTATACAGTACACTAGTTTGACAGTACTACAGTAACTGCCTACTACAGTAACTGCCCCATTTTTTTTCTTTCCAGACAAAGCTGCACCAGCCACCTACAGTAGTTCTGCCATAATACAGTACAGTAACTGCACAAATTTTTGGTTTTCTTGTCGTTCCAGGAAAAACGGTGGCCTAGGGGGATGGGGGCGTTGTGTCCAGTCAAATCTGCTTGTACAGTCAAATGTACAGTATATAAACAGCAGCAATGATGTACACAAAACCTCTCCTCTCTCAATGAACTACTGTACTGCAGACAGAATGAGGAAAAGATAAAGACTAAAGAAAAATTAATTATACTATACAGTATACAGTATACAGTACAGTATATCATACAGTACATTACACTACTGTACTGTATATACCGTAGTATTAAATAATATTCTTATAAATGTGCATTACTCATGTTTCCCCATGTTTTCCAAAGGTTTTCCAAATGGTTATCCAATTTCAAGCTGCCAAAATAACTTAATAAAGACTGCATTACTGTATGTATTATTCCTGATTATTTTTATATTTGTATTTTTTGGTTCCTGATAAAATAAAAAAAATATTTATTCACTTTCCTGCGAATCATAATCATTGACAGCCACCCCTACAGTGCACCAATGAATTATTTTATTTATTTATTTATAAAATATTTTACCAGGATTTATATATTTTTATTTTAAAGATATTAAAGAATGTACTGTATTGTATTAAAAACATGTGACTGTAAACCATAGTGACTGACCAATATTTTCACACCCTGATGAAATACTGTCTCAGTGTACTCTCAATTCTCACAGTGCTGTGCACATCAGATTTACATTTCAAACAACAGGCCTCTAAGGGTTCGGGGAGGGGGATGGTGTGATTAGAAGCAGGCGTGCTGAGTGTTTGTAGCTCGGCTATGGGCGGATTAAGAACACAATGGCAATATACAGCAGACAAACGACCCAGTGGAGAGAGGGGGATGGTACTGTAGGCTAGGGTGACTCAGCCGATTGACGCTTGGCTAGGGAGGGATTAAAAACTCTGGAGGTGTGTGGCTGAAATAGTTAACAGCAGTGTAATTTCAAAAGGCAGTTCATCATAATAATTGGATGAATAAACCCCCAAAGACAACCCCCAAATACAGCACATAAAAAGCAAGTCACTTTAACTCCCTTTGCCCCATGCACCAAAAATGTTTTGTGGCAGAAGAATTTAATAAAGGCTGCAGTATGTATTATTGTGTGTTGATGGTTAGAATTGCTGTGCACTTTAAATGTTTCAACATTGTACAGTATTTGTAAATAAATGTTTTTGTACTGACTCCACCAATAAAAGAACATGTTGAATTGCCTCACATTGTTTCCATTTGCTCCTTTGCCAGTGTAACAAATGTAAAGGCTTGCTGCACTATTTTTTTACTGCCCGGTCGCGCAATTGGCGTAGGAACTACGGCAATTGGCGTGGGAACTAGATCAATTGGCGTGGGAACTTCTGTTCTAGGGCGCCTAGAAATAAAATTCATTTTGCCCCTAGATGTTAGGAACCCCCTCACTTGACCCCAACACGGTTCGAGCAGTAATGGTGGCGAGAAAGGGTCACGCCAGCGAGGAGGGTCCTACCATTGAGCGCAATGGCAGAGAAAGCTTTGAACCGGCTAAGTCAGAATGAGCAGAAACCTGGAACCCACAACTTCGGTTCTGTTCGACCTAGAGGGCTCTGATTCGGTCACCATGTAGTCCTAGTTGCGGCAGGATTGCATGGCAAATTGCGACCCTCTCGTGGCAACAGAACGGAGTCAGGGAGATGTTAAAATTCAGGTTTCTGCCATTGACTTGCATGGCAGAAAAAAAGCCACTTTGGTAATGTGCTTTTAAACTGTCTTTTTGTACCTCCGGTTTCGGGGGTCTTGGAAGGCTGATATTTTGCCACTATGGACTTACAGTATATACAGGATTTATATATTTTTATTTTAAAGATATTAAAGAATGTACTGTATTGTATTAAAAACATGTGACTGTAAACCATAGTGACTGACAAATATTTTCACACCCTGATGAAATACTGCCTCAGTGTACTCTCAATTCTCACAGTGCTGTGCACATCAGATTTACATTTCAAATTCGACAGGGGTTTTTCCAAAGCATTACCGTTCAAACAACAGGCCTCTAAGGGTTGGGGGAGGGGGATGGTGTGACTAGACGCAGGCGTACTGTGTTTGTAGCTCGGCTATGGGCGGATTAAGAACACAATGGCAATATGCTTGGCTAGGGAGGGATTAAAAACTCTGGAGGTGTGTGGCTGAAATAGTTAACAGCAGTGTAATTTCAAAAGGCAGTTCATCATAATAATTTGATGAATAAACCCCCAAAGACAACCCCCAAATACAGTACATAAAAAGCAAGTCACTTTAACTCCCTGTGCCCCATGCACCAAAAATGTTTTGTGGCAGGCAGAAGAATTTAATAAAGGCTGCAGAATGTATTATTGTGTATGGATGGTTAGAATTGTTGTGCACTTTAAATGTTTCAACATTGTACAGTATTTGTAAATAAATGTTTTTGTACTGACTCCACCAATAAAAGACCATGTTGAATTGCCTCACATTGTTTCCATTTGCTCCTTTGCCAGTGTAACAAATGTACTGTAGAGGCTTGCTGCACTGTTTTTTAACTGGCTGGTCGCGCAATTGGCGTAGGAACTACGGCAATTGGCGTGGGAACTCGGTCAATTGGCGTGGGAACTTCTGTTCTAGGGCGCCTAGAAATAAAATTCATTTTGCCCCTAGATGTTAGGAACCCCCTCACTTGACGCCAACAGGGTCCGAGCAGTAATGGCGATGAGAAAGGGTCACGCAGGCGAGGAGGGTCCTACCATTGAGCGCAATGGTGGAGAAAGCTTTGAACCGGCTAAGTTACAATGAGCAGAAACCTGGAACCCACAACTTCGGTTCTGTTCAACCTAGAGGATTCAGATTCGGTCACCATGTAGTCCTAGTTGCGGCAGGATTGCATGGAAAGTTGCGACCCTCTCGTGGCAACAGAACGGAGTCAGGGTGATGTTAAACTTCAGGTTTCTGCCATTGACTTGCATGGCAGAAAAAAAGCCACTTTGGTAATGTGCTTTTAAACTGTCTTTTGGTACCTCCGGTTCCGGGGGTCGTGCAAGGCTGATATTTTGCCACTATGGCAAGGGTCCCCCCGCATGAGGACCAGGTAAATTTCAACCCGCTCAGACCCACAGAACGGGTTATTTTACATTTTATTCGCGCAATTGGCGTGGGAACTACTTAGGGCCGCGGTCAAGTTCACGGGCAATTGGCGTGGGAACTTCTGTTCTAGGGCACCTAGGAACAAAATTCTTTTTGCCCATAGATGTTAGGCACTGTATACCACTGTACAGTATACTGTGGAAGACAAATAATGACACGATACTGAATATTTAGAATAAATGCATAGTTTTATTTATTCGGGTTTATTACACAGTATATTGTACGGTCGGAAAACATCAGCATACAGTACAATATTACCCATCGAAATCCCCCCATTAGCCGTTTTCTTTTCGGAGAAAAAACAAAAAGAAAAATTTTACAATTTTACAGAAAAAACCATTACAGTACAGTAATGGTCAGCCCCCTAAAGAAGTACCCAGCCAGCCCCACCAAAATAATACGGCAACAAGACAGTACTCACCATTAAATTTCCCATTCAGCTTGCGCCTGCGCCGGTCCACTGCCAGTCCAGCTTTCTTCATCATCCACATCGATAGTTGGCAGCGGGACTAGTCCACCTGTAGTCAGCAGGTGAGGCTTGAAATCGCTTAGGTACATGCAAGCTTCATCAAAACTGCACGCCAAATCCAGCTCAGCCTCAGGCTCAGGGTTGTCACTGACAGTGGGACCATCATTGGAAGCCGGTGCTGGTGCTGGTGCTGGTGCTGGTGCATTGCTTGGCAGCGACTGTCGCTTCTTAGTTGGTTTTAACACGACCCTTTGCCTTTTGCCGCCTCCATGATCATAGATACGGGAAAAATCCGGTGACACACACCAATACCCTCCAACGAATTGGGGCTCAATACGGTGAAAACAGGGGTCACTACATAACCTTTTCCTTATTGCACGCTTCCACATATGAGAAGTTGGCAAAAATTTGTAGAAGTCATAGTTTTCGATAAAATACTGATAAATTTGAGCAACTGTTGCCATCTTATCATCTGTTGCATTAATCGCGGCCCATATCAAATACGCGTAACTTCTGTCAGGTTTTTGGAAAGCAGGCTGCACTTGAACACTCATGGCGGGTGTGTCTCTGGAGAATAGTGTAACACAAACTGAAACTGGTCTTTGTCTTTCTTTAATATGAAAAGCCTAAATTGATACATTTTTGCAACCTCTTCCTTCAGTCTCAAGGCCAAGGCCAAGTTACAATAGCACACTGTGGTACGGTAGCTTTTTTAAATGAAACACCTGCAAGCCGACACATTACTGATTCGGCGCATTACAATTCATGATTTTATGCCATCTGGCGGACACGCGAAGCATAGCAGCCTATTAAAATCCGAACCATTATCAATAAACACATCAACCGCGCGTCAGCCGGGCATGACCCTGGCTGGGAGCCCGGCATGCTCCGGGTGAACAGCGCGGCATTCCAGGAACATGCCAGATACAAGCCGGTGATTACTTCGAATAAAAGCTACCGGAGCAGTAGATTTACAAAATATATATACTGTTGTAATATAAATATACTAAATATATAGACTGTTGTGATATAAATCTACAGAAATAACAAAAATATTTTATTCTGTATTAAAAAAAATGTAAATTTAAGTTGTATAAATAGACTTACGCGTTAGTTACCCTTGGTGCCCTTTTTGCGTTCTCTGGTTTTTCCATGTGCATGATAGCTCACGGTGGTTGCTGGCACAATGATGCCAGAAGTAGCTAACCAGCGCTGGATAGCAGCAATTCGGTGTCCGCTCGTGTACATCTCCTTAATTCGCATGCTGAGCTCCTTGGAAATCGTTTTAACGGGCATTGCTGCGAGTAGAAAGAAATACAAACACAAGAATGTATATTCGATGTTTAGTCAATGTGTATTCAATGTGCAGTGAATCCACAAAATGGATGGTGTATTTATACGGTAATGACTCACATTAGAGTACGCCCTCTTTCAACACCTGTACCTTGCCGCCATGCATAAAAGGTTACACACTTTGCATAGCCCACCACTCGATGATCTTTATCTGAACTTGCCCTTGTCCAGATACTGCATTGTGCCATCTGCTTCCATGGATCAACCCCAATTCTACAGACGCAGGAACCCACTCGCCTCTGCCATGCCTGTCATGCAGAAAAAGCGAAAGGCGGTTGCCGCTTCCACGCCAAGGCAAAAGCGACAGGCTAAGGCCAATAAAGAAAACCTTCTGCTGACCCCAAAGGCTAAGGGTTTTAATAGACGTCAGCCTTATTATGTCAAGAAGAAATACGGTGATGTACACTCCACGCAAAACAAATGGCAGCCAACCCATCGATCTCGCAGACCACTTCCTCCCATACGCTTCGACGACTCTGCCGCCGCTGTCCCGGAAATCTTCAGCCCGTCTTCTCCACTCCTCATCCTCGATGCTGCCGCCGCCCTCCCGGAAACCCACAATGGGATTAGTGTGGATATCCCCGTGGACTCCATTATGCTGACAAAGATAGATCTGCTTCTGGAGACTATGCTAAATATGGAGCAACGGATGCTACATATGGATCAACGGATGGATCGACGGATGGAGAAGATAGAGGCTGACATAGCGGGTATACATCATTTGCATGTGTTCATGCCCCTGTTTCCCCAACGCCGGAGCAGGAGGGTGGCATGGATGTGATGAATGGGAGCATCGACACCCTTCCATCACCAAGCGCACCCCCTCAAACAGAAGATGTAGTGTACATGTATGCCGTTGAGGAGGACATGACAACCCCATCAAGACCACGCCAGGAGACAACACAGCGACCAAGACAGGATGAAAGCTTCCTCCCAGACAACCTACCCTCGCCCGTCACCTCAAGCACACCCGCTCCCAGAAGACCTACATTCGCTCGCATCGATATGGTGCCCAACATCACCCTGCACGATCTGCCACCGGCGCTCAGGGAGAAGTATAGGGTGATGAGTGCTGGTGCTCCACACAATTATGCCTTGTACATTTTTAAGCACCATGTGCCCTACTCGTTGTACTGCGACTGGGCCTTCAGAGTGAACTATGAAGGAAATCACCTAAAAAAGGCGCTTCCAGACAATTTAAGACAGACCATTCTGGAGGAATTGCGGTGCTTTTTTTTCAATTACAGATCCTGTAATGAAAGGCGTTCGAGACTGCATTAATGGTGTTTTGCGCCATGCAAGGCATCGGCCATGGAAGGACAATCTGGTGGGGTGCACATTTGACTGAGTGTTCAACTGTTGAAAATGTTTGGTAAATGTTTTGTTCCAGTCCCGGAGGGCCGCAAACAGGCCCGGTTTTCAAGGTTGTCCTGAAAACCGGACCTGTTTGCTGCCCTCGAGGACTGTAGTGGTGCAGGCCTGACTGTTCTGCACACCATCCCACTGCAAATGTTTTGACTTGCTGTTCTTGTGTAAAGGAGATGTTCCGTTTGTATATTTTATGAATAAAGATTTTTTTTTAATCACAGGTAACACCATACTGTTGTACTGAACTGTACTGTACATGTTTTGACCTGCTGTACTTAAATAAAGGAGATGTTGTTGGGTGTTTTAACTTGTATTTATACAGAAATGTTTTAACTTGCTGAACACACAGACAGGACCTGCACAATTCCAGTCCCCGAGGGCCGCTAACAGACCCGGTTTTCAAGGTTGTCCTGAAAACGGGCCTGTTTGCTGCCCTCGAGGATTGTAGTGGTGCAGACCTGACTGACTGTTTTGCACACCATCCCACTGTATATGTTTCTTTAATAAAGGAGATGTTGTGTTTTGTATACTGTATTTTATGAATAAAGATTTTTTTTTAATCACAGGTAAGACCATACTGTTGTGCTGAACTGTACTGTACGGTACTGTACATGTTTTGACCTGCTGTATTTAAATAAAGGAGATGTTGTGTGTTTTAACTTGTATTAATAAAAAAATGCTTGTATTTACTTTACACAAGACCTGCACAATTCCAGTCCATGAGGCCTGCAAACAGGCACGGTTTTCAAAGGTCACCCTGAAAACCGGGCCTGTTTGCTGCCATCGTGGACTGTAGTGGTGCAGACTGTTTTGCACACCATCCCACTGTATATGTTTTGACTTGCCGTTCTTTAATAAAGGAGATGTTGCGTTTTGTATATTTTATGAATAAAGAATATGTTTTTATAACATGTGACTGTAAACCATACTGACTGACTGTAAATGTTTTTACTTTCTATACATAAATGTTTTCACTACTGTAGCAGTAAACCATACACCTGTTGATGTTTTGAATTGCCGTTCACTTAAAATGTTTTTACATTGTACAGTATTTGTAAATAAATGTTTTTGTACTTACTCCACCAATAAAAGAACATGTTGATTTGTTTTAAATGGTTCCATTGGCTCCTTTGATACTGTAACAAAATACAGTGTTTCTAGAATGTACACTACTGTCCAGGCATACTGTACTGTATACTGTAGGCATGCTCAGTACAAGAGTATTAAAAAAAATAGAAGATACTTACTGTACTGTACTGTATGTACTGGCACTGTATAGAAGACACATACTGTATGTACTGTAATACATGTAGAATAAATGCATACTTTTAATTTTTTCGGGTTTATTACACAGTATACTGTATATAAAAAAGTATTGTATACTGTACGGTCGGAAAACATCAGCATACTGTTTCAGGTACAGTATTCTATCCTAATCAATAACAACGGCCACTAAACTGTAGACTACGGTACGAGGTTTTTTAAATCCGATTTGGCAATGTGCAGGCATTGTTACACAAAGCGATATTATCCATCAAAATCCCTCCATTAGCCGTTTTCTTTTCTGAGGAAAAACAAAAAGAAAAGTTTTACTGTAATGGTCAGTCCCCTAAAGAAGTTCCCAGCCAGTCCCACCAATAATTTTTTCGGGGGGTGTCTCCTGTTCACAAGCGCACGCGCCTACCGTCGATGCGATGACACGCATATGCATTTCAAGAAGGCTCCAATGCGCATCCGCCTAGCGTTCCACCAATTGTTCAGTATCTGCAGTACTGTAGAAGCCGCTCAGCCAATGATATTGCTTACAGGAGAATCGCTTGACATTTGAATCGCACCGATATTGATACTCTATTGTCAAAATAAAAAAAACACAGAAAATAATACGGCAACAATACTCACCATAGAATTTCCCATTCAGCTGGCGCCGGCGCCGGGCCACTGCCAGTCCAGTGTTCTTGATCATATACGTTGATAGTTGGCAGCGGGACTACTACATCAGTCAGCTGATGAGGCTGGAAATTGCTTAGGTACATGCAAGCTTGATCGAAACTGCACGCGAAATCCGGCTCAGGCAGCTGGAAAGACAGTAAGGGTTGTCACTGATGGTGGGACCGTTATTGGTAGCCGTGCTGGTGCTGGCGCATTGCTTGGCAGCGAATGTCGTTTCTTAGTTGGTTTTAACACGACCTTTCGCCTTTTGCCGTCTGCATGATCATAGATTCAGGAAAAAGCCCGTGAACACACCAATACCCTCCAATAAATTGTGTCTCAATTTGATAAAAACATGGATCGCTACATAACCTTTTCCTTATTGCACATGAGGAGCTGGTGAAAATTTGTAAAAGTCATAGTTTTCGATAAAATACTGATACATTTGAACAACTGTTGCCATCTAATCATCTGTTGCATTAATCGTGGCCCATATCAAATACGCGTAATTTCTGTCGGGTTTTTGGAAAACGGGCTGCACTTGAACACTCATGGCGGCGGGTCTCTGGAGAATACTGTAACAGTACTGGTCTTTGTCTTTCTTTAATATGAAAAGCCTAAATTGATACATTATTGCAACCTCTTCCTTCAGTCTCAAGGCCAATTTACAATAGCACACTGTGGTATCTTTTTTAAACGAAACACCTGCAAGTCGACACATTACTGAAGCGCATGCGCATTACAATTCATGAATATCTGCCATCTGGCGAACACGCGAAGAATTGCAACCTATTAAATCCGAACCATTCTCAATAAACGTATCAACCGCGCGTTAACCGTGCATGACCCGCGGCTGAAAACGCAACATGAATGCGGCATGCACCCGGTGAAGTGCGTCGCATTCGAGAAAAAAGCCAGGAAAAAAGCGGTGATGTTTTAGAATAAAAGTGGCCGCAGCAGTAGCTGCCTTTTATGAGCTCTAGTAAAGTGGATGATTGTCACAGATCTTTGCCACAATTTAGCTGAAACATTACTATGAAATACTATAATTTAATTCAACCTTCTTTAATTGCCTCACGGTTATTGTGTAGCCATAGCCACAAAGATAGCTGAGTTATGATAAAACATGTAAAAGTTCCCCCAGTAAATTTCTAAATAAATGTGTAATCTGTTTTTATTTATTTATAAAATGTTTTACCAGGAAGTAAGATCAAACAAGAGGGTTATGTCTAGCACACCTAAAAGTGTATAATAAAGCAATATACTTGCAATTTGAGGTACCGGTGCTCCATGGTTCAGGGAAAAAACCTGTCTGTGTAATTTCAAGATGTATGATCAAATAGGAGGATCCAGGGCACTACGAATTTGTAGAAAATAAATTTATTCTAGGCACACACAACGTTTCGAGCTATACAAAGCTCTTTCTCAAGTGACTGGCAAAGAAAACATCATTATTGTCCAATATATATAGTCCAAACATAAGTAATTAATTCAAGAAACCCCCCTTCGTTACCCCATGTGATTCCCATAGTCTCCTGATTGCACTTCCGGTTTACATTTAATCAGATGACACCTTAATCCTGGGTGTGTAGTATCTGCTTCTCCTGATAGGCTCTTGTTCCTTCTCCCATCTCCTTATGGGTAGTCTGCTGCGTGTCAGCGTGAGATGTTCCCTCTGATGTCCTGATTCTTAATGACGTCAATTCCGCAACGTCACATCCGGCGGTGAGTTCACGAACTCAATCCTGGCACTATAGGCTTCTCCTTATGACTGCGCATGCGCAGTGACATTTCTGTCATCCTGATGCATTTGTCTGTCGCTCCCGTGACGTCATCTCTGACGTCTAGTGCCCGAATTTAGTGCTGGCTTCTTCTGGCCAATGCGCATGTGCGCTGCTTGGCGCTTAGCGCGCTTACCTCTGTGAATGGGAATCCTCCCGTTCACGCTTGCACTGGGCGTGGGTGATCATGCGCGTGCACACACACTCTCCCAAGCTTTGTGCTTGAGGAGACACTGGAGAGATACATTCAGGCTCAGAGCAGGGTCACATTACTGGTGTGGGGGAGGGGGCAAACGGACTGGTGTGGGGGGGGGGGAAACGGACTGGTGGGGGAGGCAAATGGACTGGTGTGGAGGGGCAAACGGACTGGTGTGGGGGGGCATACGTACTGGTGTGGGGGGAGGCAAACGGACTGGTGGGGGGGCAAACGGACTGGTGGGGGGGGGGCAAAACAGACTGGTGTTGTATGGGGGGGCAAAATGGACTAGTGTGGTGTGGTGGGGAGGCAAACGGACTGGTGTGGTGTTGGGGGGCAAATGGACTGGTGTGGTGTGGGGGTGGGGCAAAACGGACTGGTGTGGTGTGGGGGGCAAAACAGACTGGTGTAGTGTGGGGGGGCAAAACGGACTGGTGTGGTGTGGGGGGGCAAACAGACTGGTGTGGTGTGGGGGGGAGGCAAAATGGAATGGTGTGGTGTGGGGGGGGGGCAAAATGGAATGGTGTTGTGTGGGGGGGCAAAATGAACTGGTGTGGTGTTGGTGGGGCAAAACGGACAGGTGTGGTGTGGGGGGAGGCAAAACGGACTGGTGTGGTGTGGGGGGGGGCACACCGGACTGGTGTGGTGTGGGGGGGCAAACAAAGTGGTGTGGTGTGGGGGGGAAACAAAGTAGTGTAGTGTGGGTGCAAACAAAGTGAGGGGGGAAGGAGAGAAGGGGGGGAGAAGGGAGAGAAGGGAGGGAGAAAGGAGAGAAGGGGGGAGAAAGGAGAAAAGGGGGGAGAAAGGAGAGAGGGGGAAGAAAGGAGAGAGGGGGGGAGAAAGGAGAGAGGGGGGAGAAAGGAGAGAAGGGGGGAAAGGAGAGAAGGGGGGAAAGGAGAGAAGGGGGGGAGGAGAGAAAGGAGAGTGTGGAAGGGAGAGCAAGGGGGGAAAGAAACAAGAGGAGGGAAGGGGGAGAGAGAGGAGGGAAGGGACTAGAGAGGGGGGAAGGGATAAGACCCTGTTACACACACACACACACACACACACACACACACACACACACACACACACACACACACACACACACACACACACACACACACACACACACACACACACACACACACACACACACATCTCAATTTTTTATGTTTTCATTGACAAGATTTCAATAATAGTAAGGTCCCATCATATGTTCACAATAGCATTACAATTTATAATGTCCCTATATGAAAGTTTAAAACATTGTTATGTACAGTATGTTTAAAACAAAATACATCTTGTATTTTTTGATCATATACTGAGCTAAATAACAATCTTTTCCTGTTCTATTTCTACAGGCACATCAGTCACAACTGCTGAAAGTGAGATCCTAATCAATTTACAGTCCCATGGACATCCTGTAATGACCACACTTTCACATAGTCATGTAAAATGTTGCACACAGTGTTTCCTTTCACTGGCGTACAGTCAGGTGTTTTAAACGTACTCATCGGAGGTCTTCATAACATTCACTGACCGCTTATGTGTTTCCCAAAAATACATTCTTCACTGGCAAATAACATTCATGAGGTTGTGTAGGTGTACTATTATGAAACTTGTTATCATTAATGTTGTCTAAATTATTTGAGGGGTACCAAAAATGTAAACCAACTGACCCCGGCATTCAAAGTAGATCTATAATGTAGTCTCAATAAGCCAGTTGACATTGTACTCTTGTGTTTTCAAGAAATTGGATACCACCACAACTTTGTACGTAAGCTTCATGTGCGAATTTAAAGTGTATTTTTATAACTCTATTTAAATATCCTAGATTTCTACACAAACGTATAATTTTTGAATTAGGTGATGTTAATGGCATACAGTATGCACATAAAAAAATAACATGGATGTTAAAAAATCATATGTATTTATTGATAAACAGATAATACATTGCATACCAATCTAAATGTACATGCAAAATCATAACAGTACCACATAATTACTTTGTCATATGTTCATAACAAATTATAATATTTAATTATATAGTTATGGATGAAGAAACCGAGTTAGATTTGTCTGCCACCCCCAATCTAGAAGCATTAGTAAGTGAGGATGAATTTGTTGATGAGAGCCAAGATATAGAATCTGGAGAGGAGACCGTAGAACACGAATATGCTGAGACACTCAGAGAACTTGATGTCCCTGACGCGATGATTCTAAACCAGAACAAGTTACTTGAATGTGACAATCCGGAAGAACAGGATATTGAAGATCCTGTAACAGGAGAGTTAGAGGACTGTGACCCTCTACAACCAGGCCAAGGGGATAATACATGTGCATCTGCATTGTCTTCATTAAAAACAGCAGAGGAAATGTTTTTCAAGCATCAACAGGCTGTGGCAGCCAATCAGCAGAAAACCAATGATATCATTTGTCAAGAACTGAAGAACATGCAAGTCCACTTCCAGGACAATTGGAGACTCTAAAGGCAATTTGTAATAGTCTAACTATTATTGCACAAAATATGTCACAGGCCCAGCCAATGGCATAGGCCCAGCCACTGGCACAAGCACTGGCACTGGCAAGTACAAGCCAAACTCACAGTCCTGTTGTGGCCCCAGCAATAACAGAATATGTACCACCTATTTGTGCCCCACCTAGCACTTCAATAACAGTATCTTCGACACCTACCAGTCAAATAGAGACAAGCTCAAGACCTACCACCCAGTCTTCACAGAAAAGCCTTTGTAAAAAAAAAAAACATTAGGCCATCACATAACATTTAAAAAAAAGTGAAACTAACTATTGATTTGGACCATAGTATATACATCTCCATGTTGGACCCTTAAATTATACACTAAGTGTATACAAAATAAGTCTGCTTACCTGGGTTTGTGGTTAGTTCAAAGTAGTCAAAAATTAGGGATAAGGGAGTGCATGTTATGATAACAATCAGCAATTTGTCTTTTATGATTTGAACATGTCCTGCCCATGTATAGTGTATAAACAAATATATGTGCTGCATTGAATTCTATATAGTACATGTGTGAGGGATATCTTTATTGTAACTGTATACACAGTGAAGTGTGACGAGTATACATATTTTACACATTTCATACAAACATACTATACTTCAGTAAAGCTAAAGCCACATCCTGGCCAATGTGAAATTAGTAAGTGTGTATGAGAAAATATTTCATGTGCATACATATGTGAACTAAACCGCACTGCGATTCTCAAGTCTGTTGAAGGATCATTATGTTGACATAAGAAAGATCTAGTTATTTAGTACACACAGAGAAACATACTAATTAATTCTTGTGAACCATTTCAAATGTTCTTTAGACACAATAATGTTTCCAATTAAGGGGTGTTTCATAGTTTGGGTAATGAATTATGTTGAATATTCAAGCCAAAATTATACAATACACTGCCTGCACCTGTATGTGGGAGAAGATTACATGGACACTTCTTCCTTTGTATAATGACCTTGTACAGTGTTCTACACATTGTAAGCATTTTGATACTTTTTTACACAAACTGATTTTAAGGAATAGTTTGCATTACTTTCCTCAGTTCCATGAGAACGCATGCCGTTAGAAATGTCTTCAAACAAGAAACCTCCATTATATTATGCATATCTAATATATAGCACTATTAAATAACGAACAAAGAAAAGAGCTAATGTATCAGAGATACATGAATACTGTATATCACTGACAAATACCCATTTTATCAAAATAATCCAAAGCCTAATGTATGGCGAAATTCGATCCGACGGACTTATCAAGCAATGATTGCTTTATTCAAAACCCACCGTCTCCCGGAAAGAGGGTTGGCTGTTGGTCAATGCATGAATCATGGATGCTTATGTTTGCTCATGGAAATTTAAGAAGAGGAGATCGAATTTTCATGATACCATGATATAGGTGCCTGCAGCTGTGCCTTAAATGTTCAGCAGAATTGTTATTCGTTTCAACCGGAGTGCTTCAACCAATAGCAGAACCATGACGGACCTAAATATTACCTAAATATTACGAGAACATGCATAATAACGACCTGGCTCCAGCAGATTAAATGTCACAAAGTAATTACCTGGATTCACCTCAGTACATTACACAATATACACAATATACAAACTATTATGGAGCATGCTACAACCCGAATGAGCTGAACACACAGAACAACTAATTGATTGACTACAGCAGCTACATCCACAATACCCCTTGCATGACTGCACAGAATATGAATGCAATATATTGCAGGTAACTATAACAATTGTACTCTATACAATCTGTGAATCACTTATTCCTGAATGGCACGCACATGCGTACCATTCATTACGCATGCGCATACCATAGGAAAAAAAGTTCAGTTTATAAATTTTCCATGCCCCTTTAACCTCTTCACCGTTACCTGTTAATATTACAGAGATTGTGACGTGAATAGCACCAGGTGCCGGAGCAGACTTCTAAAAGAAGGTAGGAGCCAGTTAACGAGATCTGTGGCAATATTGTTCAATGTGCTGTGCAATTCCGCTGTAAATTAGACCACTAACTGCGCATCCCTTAAATGTCATTCCACAATGTTTGCTCCCCTCGGTTTGAAAAAAGCTAACATTTTGTGTTTTGGGAGTTTAACAAATATGTAATATGTGCAGCAATGTAGTACATATATTCATAATTATTTCTGTACTTTGCCTATGGATACATTATCATTTTGTTAGTCACTTAGATTAATGGCAGGGAATGCTGCAGATTTACAGCTAATATGTAGCATTCTGATGGGTATTTAATGTTATGTAGCATTGGGTAGATCAGCGCTGTGCAAACTGGAGGGTGTGGGATTTTCTAAGGGGGGCGCGCGGTTGCAGAGCCCCTGCACTTTTCCCCCAGGCATGTAAATTAAATTCCGGGGGAGGCGCGAGGCCTCTGCAACTTCACTTACCTGATCTCAGCCGGCTCTTCCCTGACCCGTCGCCATGACAACAAGATGCCAAATGACGCCGCGGGATCAAGTGGCAATGCGTCACGTGATGTTGTGACATCATATGATGTGTGGAGCCTGAGAGCAGGTAAGGAGGGGGGCGTAGGCATGTTGGAGTGGGACAGGGGGGGCGCAAACTTAAAAGTTTGCACACCCCTGGGGTAGATAACATTATTGCAGTGATAGCATGTGTAGTACAAGAAATGTCTGTAGTACAGTCGTTTTGGGCATTTCACTGGTGGGCAATGCATATATAGTTGTTAGATAACGTATTTATGCATAATAAAAAATCAGTTGGAAACCAAATATTTTTAAGAAGTCACAAAATATTTTTATACGCAAACGTTAACGTGTACTAGCCAACTGTACAAAAACGTGTATGATGTCTGTTTCGATGTAGCTGAAATGTAGTAGGAAACGTGTACATTTATAAGTAACATTATATATCTACTTCTTTCACAGATTTTGACATCTCCCTTCCACAGACAGAAGATCATGTGAATGGAAGTATCCAAACACACAACAAGTAACACCTTTTACATACTCTACACATGCTGTAAACATGATTTTGACACTTTGCTACAGAACGTTCTCACTTGTGCTATTACGCACAGTATTACTGTACATGATACATTTATGTTATATGTCAAAGCAATTCTTATATTCACAATGTTCTAAATTTTAGATAGATTAAATGTATTAACGTCATTTAAAATTAAGTCTAAAAGAAAAAAAAACACGGTTGGGAACGACAATAACATTTGACATTATATACATTGTATCAGTGTGCCATTTTTCAGATAGATCATGTTCATGGCCCTCTACATGAGTCATATAAATCCTACGAATAAGGTTTTACTACGTTGTGTGACGAAGCAGTAACATTGTGTTCTTGTAGAAATGTTATGTTTTCATCAAACTTCAACATGAGTAATTGCACAGATACAGCCACGAGTATCCGAACACTTGCCTTGGAAAATCAGAGTCAATCTCCCAGTAATGCTGCAACATCTCTGTGTTAATCTGATGAGCCATTAGTCTGTCTGCAGAAATCTCACAGAAATGTTGCAGCATTACTGGGAGATAGCCACAGTATTTCACCAGGCAAGTGTTCGGATACTAGAGGCTGCATCTGTATGAAGCATTGACACGAAATATGACTACTGCAGTGTGTCAGGTTGCCATACAACTAATGTAACTGTTGTTTGGGACACATACCAGGTTACTGATACAAGATATCCCCTTGTCAGCAGCTCATACTCCCTGCAGGCATAGTAAAATAATGTATGTTATAATTTTTAATTAAGTGTCAATTATACAATTAAGTAATGCATGTGAACAATCACATTTGTTGAACTATTTGCTATCACAACTCCTCAAATAATTGTAGTGAAGTATATTATGTTATAATGAAGTGTAAATGTTAAATAAAACATAACATATGTTTTAATTTACAGTAGATGGTAAGTATAAATATAACGCATTCTATAAATATTCATTACTACACCAATATCTCTTAGCTTAATGCACAACATTCAGCATTGTATGATGCACACATTGTAGAAGGGGGGGGGAGGAACATGCTTTAGAGAAGGACAAATGTGTTAAACACTCACATACCGTTGTCAGATGAACTTGTGCTAATTCAGTACAAAATGTGCACTTGAATTTCAAAAGAGCAGGATCCTATGATTCGATACACACAATGAAATGTGACATCACGAGATGCGTCTAGATTATTGTATACAGTACGTATGTAAGTGAAAATCTTACATGTGAAATAAATGTCGATTAAAGTCCGGTGGGTCTCCACCCTACTTGCTGTATGCTCCCTTACCCCTGCAGGAAGCACAGGAGGATCCTTCTGTAGATCCTCACGAATGTTGCCTTGAAGATTGTGACGTAGTGCAATGTTGTGCAGAATGCAACAACAAATCACTATGTCAGCAACCTTCTGTGGCGAATACTGTAGGGCCCCACCAGATCTATCAAGACATCTGAAGCGACTTCAACAGTCCAAATGTCCTCTCACTCACTGAACGGGTGGATACGTGCGCTGCATTATATCTTTCCTCTACAGGGGTTTGAGTATTACCCAGTGGGGTCAGAAGCCATGTCCGGCTTCCATATCCTGAGTCGCCTATAAGAGAGTTAAAACACATGAATGTTAAGCTAATATGTAACATATATTCCAAACATTGCCTATTGCCAAGTCCTAGTACATGAAACAGAGTGAAGAATATACCACACATATGCCATTACAATACAATATTCTTGAATCATTTGATTAGACATACTGTAATCACAACATCCGTTGAACATTAAATACATAAAATGACACCTCTGATGGCTTTAGTATTAATCCTGCCATGTGGAAGCAATGACTGTGTGTATGGATTACTTAAATAATGTGTGGTTACATTATATACACTGGCGACACACTTTATTGCAGTGTGGCCAGTACCGCAAGCCGGGAGATTTCCCGGCTTGCTAGTGGCAGCCCCTCGGCGTGCCGCGCGTCTCCGATGCGCGGTCACGCGTCATCGGGTGCCTGCGCCCCCTGCACGCACGTCCAGGGCTCCCCGAGGGAGCCCTGGTGTCCCGCGATGTGGGGGACGGCGGCAGGGGGTTCCGGGGGACCCGGTGGACCCGGAGAGGAGAGGGGGAAGCCGCGATCAGCGGGCCTCTCCTCCGCTGCTTCGGCGCGCGCCCGGCACCCTCCGGCGCGCGCCAGGTAACTGCTGCGGCCGAGAACGGGCAAATGCTCGAATAAACTCGGCCGCAGCAGTATTAACAAAACATAATGAAACATTAACCTCTACATGAAATTTAGATATACGTGCAGCTTGTATAACATTGACTGACCCAATAGCCAACCGTGCTCGAATTCCCCCACTTCAAATGCACAGAAGACTGATAAGTTCTGCAGGATATGGGAATTGTGGCAGGCACCTGGGAATAGGGCTACCACACTCAGAGTTTTCATGTGTGCGTCACATACGACCTGCACATTAAGTGAGTGGTAATGTTTCCCTTTATGGAAACGCCTCTCACCTTCACGTAGCGGGGTCAGCGCAACATATGTGCAATCTATATCACCCATCACATTGGGTAGCTCTGCTACATTATAAAATGCAGTCTTCAGTGCCTGCCACTCTGTCTGCTCACTAGGAAAATGTATATAATTCCTAGCGCGTCTGTCAGTGCACAGAAACTAGCTAAGGATCCGCGAGAATTTAGTCTATGAAACCCCGACTACTATGCCCACAGTTTTCTGAAAAGACGCAGAAGCAAGAAAATGTAATGAGCTCAGCAGTTTAACAAGGCCAGGCACTGCTTGACTCCTGTCTGTTGATGGCTCTAAATCTTCTCTTAACTCCTCATAGAGTTCAAAGATAGCCACTGAGCTAAATCGAAAGTACCTGATGATGTCTACCTCACAACCCCTCTAGGGAGCATCTTGCTTGGAAATATCATAGCGCGAATTCACGCCTTACAGGGAATTGTAACTCCCTCACTATCCACTCTCTCTCCTCTCTCTCTCCTCACCCTTAATTGTAATAGAATCTCCCTCCTCCTCCTCACAAAGTACTCCATCAAACCACAATTCGCAATGACGTCTATTTCCCCCTCGAAGGTAAGTGTTTGCTTGTAGCTTTTATCTAGGCAGCCTAATAAGCTACATTAGTGCAAACAATAGCACATGTGTTGTTTAGAATTTAGAACATTTGTATTGTATTAATCCAAGCAGTCATTATAGTTTGAATGAGATGTGTTATACACATAATATAAGATGATGTAATCTGAAAATAAACACTATTCTTTTATCCACAGTCAGAGTGATGATGCGAGCCAATATGAAGAATTGTTGTTAAAAATCACACAATCACGACATTTGTATGTACCATGTTGAGTCATAAAAGTGTTAAATCACAAGAAGTACTTGGTTCTTCTAGAGAGATGTGGCAGAAGATTTGATTAGTGTCAGGGTAGTTGTTTTCTGATCATGGGATTATTGCCCTTTAAATTAAGCCCCTCCTAATGTTTGCAGTTACACTACCAAGTTATGAAGATGGACACCCGCCGGCCTATGTTAATTGTGTGGTGAAAAGAAAGTAACCAATGATTTTATTCATGGCTCCATTTCTTTTGCACCAGACTTTAGCTGGTGCAAAAATCTGGCGTGTGTTTAAAGTACAATTCCCTTCTCACTGCTTAGTGATCACTGGCAAAAAAAAGGGCGCATTTCCCATTTTTTTGCCTGATTGGACGTATTGTTTTTCCACTTTTTTTTGGCTGAAAAATGCCTTTTATGGCCTAAAGCACTGTTATCAATACTTTGTGAATCGCGCAGCAGGCAGTATTGGTCTTAAAAGCCATTTATCGTACTTAAAAGCAGGTATCACTGCTTAGTGAATCACCCCCTAAGTATGCATTTGCTACAAAACTAAGCACTGATTGGAGGAAGCCTAACAAAAATGCTATAAATAAGAGCCTAGGCTGGATATTGCAAGAAGCTTCTCCACAGACTATGCAAGTGCCCTGGCCAAGAATTCCCCTCGCTCTCTCGGGATCAGACTAGACTGGTTGGTGCTTTCCCATGTGCTTTGAGCGTTTTCCTGTCATATGCAGTTAAGCTGTTCAAACTGTAACTGAGAACATAACGGAAGCCCTTTTTGGTTACATTTCTAAGACTGTTTACTGACTAAGAGTGTGCAAGTTATTGGCTGAATTCAGAATCTTTGCATTAAACCAATGAAATAATCTTCAACCGACATTTTCTTCTGGCTGTCTCTTGTACAGTTTCGCCTGTAAAATAAACGAGAAGAAATAGATACATTAATTATACTGTGCTGCTGTATGAGTGCCCATGCACCTTCTATGTGAACTGTATGGAACACATATGCATTTAATTGAATTTGGTGCGCATGCACAGTACAGGTATCGCCAATTGAATGGAACACATGCATTATTTTAATTAACCATTATCGCTGTATGTATTTCTTGCACAAACAAGTTGTTGATGTTGCACCTGAAAAAAAAGGCTTAAAACATGGATAAACAATGACAAAAAAATAGATTACTGTATTAAAAACTGTACTGTATGTATTCAAAAAGTTCAGGAATGCATTTATACTGCTTCCTAAGTACATCTAAAATACCTCTCCTTAAATTGTTAGCAATAGCCTTCTTTAACCCTGGAGCGATAAAAGTTCACATCTGGCCTAATCTCGGCATAATGATTTTCTCCAAAAGTAAGGGAAGCCGTGGTGAATACCATGTAAAAAAGAAAAATTATATAGTGCAATATTGCTAAGTACATATAGAGAAGGTGTGTGAAAAAGCCTCCAAAATTCCTACTTACAATGGAGCAATCAATACAGGTATTATCCCAATCAGTGGCAGTAGTAACCATGTCTTGGATAGGATGTCAGGTGATTCCAGTGGATCTCAGGAAAAGAGAACAGACAATAGTGCAGATGAAAATGCAAATAGTGTAATTTTATAAGAAAAAACATAAGATTCAAGGCTTACAAAATAGCAGTTTCAGATGGGTATATATGAGTGGACAGTGTCCCTGTCTTTTGGGTGATTCACGATCTCACTGCTTTCTCATGTATGGGTCAGTCTCGTCTTGTGTACACATGCGTGTACGTCACTTCCGGTGGAGTAACTTGTCTCTAGTCCTTCAGTCTTACTGGTATGTCACTACATTCTTCTCGTTTCTCTGATCAAAGGGCTGCTTCCTCAGGAGTAATGACTCCCACCCACATCTAGGGGGTTATTAATACCCCATCTCTAATCAGAGCCCTCCCTAATTTTTCTGATAAATGGCATTCACGCTAATAGTGTATTAACTACATTAGATTACACATATTCATAACAGTATTAAAACAAATACAATGCACAATTTAATTAGAAAATTAAAAATACAATCTAAAACACATTTGACTATAGCTCTTTGTCATCAATTTACTGAGTCTTATAGATATTATGTATATTATTTATGCTCAGAGATCTCAAAATAGAAACTTCTGTTACTATCCTAGAATCTACACCACATGTGTTTATATAATAAAAATGAACAGTAGAAAGCACATATGTTTCCAGGGTTGAATCTTCAGTAGTTTCTTTCCTCCAAATCAGTGTATACAATGAATAAAAGAACAGATAGAAAGAACACGTCATTACATTTTTTTAAATAATACCAATATATAAAAAAAGTTAAACCAATAAAACATTAAAGTCTGTGGATTTTTCCCATCACCAGTAACTTACTTGGTGCTGTATCAAGATAATGTATAAGCACAGTTTGAAATGATTTGGCTTCATATGGTGAATTCATAGGATATAACACTCCTCTATTGTATCATATATTTAGGTGAAAAAGTGTTATGGACAAAATGTTACCAGGTGGCGCCTGTGCTGAAATAAACTGACATATTGTGACAGAAATACAATTAATACATATAATCAAAATACAACCGTGCTGATCTTAGAATGTCCTTGAAGAAATGCTGAGCCGGTAAGTCTAACAAGTGATGGTAAAATCCGAAAAGTAATTAATTCATGGATTGCAGCACATGTGGAAAAAGAAAAGATAGAACAAAATAGTGTAATATTGCAATGAAAGTGGAACAAATGCCCAGGAATAAGGGAATGGTCAGTTCCCTGGGGATAGAAAGTACTCAAGATAGTAGGATGAACAAAAAATACATTTTAATAAAAACAACAACAATTAAAAACAGGTCGGCTTCTCACGCTGGCAAACAAAAAATTGAATCCTACTTACAAGATTCAAGTAAGAAATGTGCATGTAGTAACATAGAATTTCGCAGGGGAGTCGCTACTCGTTGTCGACGGCCACCTCCGGAGTCCTAGCGGTGTATCCTCCAGACCCACTGGGGTGCATGGATCGCCCGGTTAGCCGACAGAGCATCCGATTGGCTGACTTCCCTCTACAAAGGATGGGTTCTTCCCCCCTTCCCCCGGACTTCAAATCGCCAGAAATTAACTGCTTTTCTGTGGACCGGGAATGTAAGGTTGTATATGACTACATCAACAATCCTCCCCTTAGCAATTAGTATATATCTCCCTGATAGCTTTCCACAGTTACTACAGAAATAACATGATTTCGATGTACCCCCACTTGTTATAGCTATTCCCCCTTCACGCATTCCCCCTCTCGCTCCCATGCCTCCCCCCAGCCCCCCACTCCCCTGCTCCCCCCCGCTCCCTATATCCTCCCCCCTGTATCCTCCACCTGCACCCAGATTCCTTAGACCTAGCTCTGTACACTTAGCAGGCTCCCTCAATGCCCTGAATGTCCCAAATCTAATTACCCAAGATAGACAAGGAACGTACCCCCTCTACCACCGCCCAAAAGAGCCCCCAAATGCTCCATGCCCCAATTAAACTTACCAAATTCTCTCCTCCCACCAAGTTTAAAGGCCTCCCGAAAACCGAGCTCTACCCGATATATGGGAATAAGTAGAAGTTGCCTAAATGTCCACGAATGTGGTTAATGCTTCACGCATTTAAAGAGCAAACAAGGTTGTGGCATGTCACTATATTAAAAACTCACATTCCCTCATCTCGTGATTAATATCCCTTTTAACTAGATAATTTTCTCGACACAGAAACTTTCTGCTTATAAAAAGCCATGTTTCTTCTCACCAAGGGTCTTAAGCAGCTATGCCATAAGACACTTTCTTGCACTGGAAGGCACCCCATGGCCTAATCACTTGTCTTTCCACGCCAGGACATCTTGTAGTATACTCCCAATTAGTAACTACCTCATTTGAGGCTCACACAGTCCAAATTTTATCTCCTCTCCCTGTCCACGTGGCAGTCATCTATCGCCCACCTACCTCTTGTCATTCCCCTTCTGTCTTTCTCACTTTGAATCCTGGCTCTCTTTCTTTCTCTCCTCAGACTTCCCTGTTCTTCTCCTTGGGGACTTCAATTGCCACATTGATGACCCCTCTCTCCGTTGGGCTTCACGCTTTCTCTCTCTAACCTCTTCTTTTGGCCTTCAACAGTGGACCGCAGCCAGCACCCACAAGGATGGTCACTACCTAGACCTGGTTTTCACTAAAAACTTCTCTCTCTCTGATTTCTCCATTTCCCCTTTTCCTCTCTCTGACAATTACCTCATCTCATTCTCTCTATCTCGCTTCTCCCCTTCTCCACCTCCATCTACCCCTCGGTTCTGCAGAAACTTGCGCTCTATTAACCTATCAGGCTGCGTTCCTCCGCTCGTTCCTCTGAACGCCTCTGGAGGAAATCTCATACTCTCGTAGACTTCCTTCACTACAAATTTATGCTATCCTGTTTCAACTCTGTCCTCTCGCATGCTAAACAAGCCTGCTTTTCTTCTCTAATCAACACGCACAAGTCTAACCCACGCCGACTCTTCTCTGTCTTTGACTCTCTACTCAAACCACCCTCAGCTGCTTCTTCTTCCTCTATCTCCACCCAGGAATTTGCTGACTATTTTAAGGATAAGGTGGCATCCATATGCCAGAACATCCCCTCTGTTTCTTCCTCCCATCCTACACCTCTTCCTATCTCTGCTCCTGCCTTCCTTGACTCTTTTTCCACTGTCTCAGAGGAGGATGTGTCATTGTTGATCTCCTCTTCTCCCTCTACCACTTGCTCTCTTGACCCCATTCCCTCCCATCTCCTAAAACCTCTTGGTCCTAATATAATCCCTACGCTCACACACATTTTTAACTCCTCCCACTACTCTGGTACCTTTCCCTCCTCCTTCAAACATGCAATAGTTATACCATTACTCAAAAACAGCAAGCTTGACCCTACCTGTCCTTTAAACTATCGACCTGTCTCCCTCCTGCCTTTTGCCACTAAACTCCTTGAACATCTTGTATTCTCTCGCTTGCTCCATTTTCTCAACACCTACTCTCTCCTAGACCCTCTACAATCTGGCTTCCGCACTGCTCACTCCACGGAAACAGCCCTCACTAAAATAACTGATGACCTCCATGCTGCCAAAGACAGAGGTCATTACACTCTGCTCATATTGCTTGACCTCTCTGCAGCATTTGACACTGTGGACCACCCTCTTCTCCTTCACATCCTCCATATTTGTAACAATGCTCTATCCTTGATCTCCTCTTACCTCTCCCATCGTACTTTCAGTGTCTCTTCTGCTAGCACCTCCTCCTCTATTGATCTCTCTGTGGGGGTACCCCGGGGCTCTGTCCAAGGAGCTTTTCTCTTTTCTCTGTACACACTCTCTCTAGGTGACCTAATAACATCTCTTGGGTTTAAATATCACCTCTATGCTGACGACACACAAATTTACCTTTCAACCCATGACCTTACACCTGCTGTACAAACCAAAGTTTCTGAATGTCTCTCTGCCATATCATCCTGGATGACCCTCTGCCGCCTGAAACTCAATATGGCAAAAACAGAGCTCCTTATATTTCCTCCCAAACCTGGCCCTACTACCTCCTTCCACATTACTGTTGGAAATACGATCATTCACCCGGTAGCCCAAGCACGCTGCTTAGGGGTCACACTTGACTCCTCTCTTACATTCTCCTCTCACATTCAAAACGTTTGTAAAACCTGTTGCTTTTTCCTCTGTAATATCACAAAGATACGCCCGTTCCTCTGTTGCACGACTGCTAAAACTCTGACTCATGCCCTCATTCTCTCCCGTCTTGATTACAGTAACCTCCTGCTGTCCGGCCTTCCTGCCTCTCACCTGTCTCCCCTACAATCTATCATTAACACTGCTGCAAGAATCGCTCTGCTCTTTCCTAAATCTGTCTCTGCATCTCACCCCCTGAAATCCCTCTCCTGGCTTCCGCTCAAATCTCGCATCTCACACTCAATTCTCCTCCTCACTTTTAAAGCTTTACACTCTTCTGCCCCTCCTTACATCTCAGCTCTAATTTCTCGTTATGCACTATCCCGACTCTTGCGTTCTGCTCAAAGATGTCTTCTTTCTACCTCCTTTGTATCTAAAGCCCTCTCTCGCCTTAAACCTTTCTCACTGACTGCCCCAAACCTCTGGAATGCCCTTCCCCTCAGTACCCGACTAGCACCCTCTCTATCCACCTTTAAGACCCACCTTAAGACACACGCTTAAAGAAGCATATGAATAGGACTGTGGATAATACTAGACATGTGATACATAAAGCTTGGCCCCCTGCAGATGCACTTACGAGAATGCCCTCCTGCTGTCTCTGTACTTTCTACCTACATACCAATTAGATTGTAAGCTCCTCGGAGCAGGGACTCCTTCCTCAATGTTACTTTTATGTCTGAAGCATTTATTCCCATGACCTGTTATTTATATTATCTGTTATTTATTTGCCTACCCCGTGTATTCCTACTGTGAAGCGCAATGTACATTAATGGCGCTATATAAATAAAGACATACAATACAATACAATGCATGACAGATCTTGATATTTTCCACAATGCGTTATGTGTCCCATTAGCAGCATAGGGGTTAAACCGTCTTCTACTTTTCAAGCAGAAAGTACCTTTGTGAGAAACACAACTCTGAAAGCAGTAAAAAATACATAAGGGCAGCAGCTGCAGAAAACTATTACATATACTTCAGGATGACACATATTAAGCCATCTGTCAAATCTCTCTTGATAGGTATGCAAGCCTGTTTCATACAGCCTAACAATGCATCCAACAGATTTTTGTCAGTTGGTAGATGTTGGTCTAGTTCACAATACTACAGTCTGCAATGTTTTTCATAGTCTATTTTTGATTAAAATAAAAACAGAATTGGAAAAAAAATCCCTCCATTAGGTCACCAGTTCCAGGTTATTTTATTTGGAATTAACGCCATATTAGCAGCGGAGTAGAAAGTCAGTGAATCATTGGCACATCTCCACTTATTTACAGATTTCTCCTTTCTTCTTTGTACCAAAAAAGGGAATTTAAATTAAGAAAATTTTCTATTTGGTCATAAAGCCTAAAAATTGTTAACACACCTTTCTAAAATAATGTCGAACAGGTTTTCCTCTGTGTTTAACCCTTTGAGTGCCGGAGGGGCCACAGCACCAGACTGCAACTTAACCCTTCTGGCACATCGTGATCCCACTCCTCTTATCAATTATGGGCTCACGGCATCACCGTTGATGGGAACAGAAGAAGTGCCTTTCTCTTACCCTCTCCTGCCTGCTGGATCGTTTTCAACACTCCACAGCAGGACAGAACTCGATCTCCCCGAGAGGAGTCGGAATGGAAGTCAATGACATGGCCACTATACCAAGGGGACCCTGGAGTGTCAGACCCCGTGATGTGGTGGCTATGTCACGGGGCACCTAAAGGGTTAATAGATTTTTTTAGATCGTGCACAGTAAATGCTTAAATAAACATCTAAGTGTTGTTCCCCTACATTCATTTCAATCTCATTCTGAACAGCAGGATTATTCTACGGACTGGTGTTGAAACAAAAACATTGAGTTTTTTGTTGATCACCTGCAACTATATGCTGTGACCACATTGTGAACCCATTGTGATCTCATATTATTTTTCCGATTTTTCAATTTGGTATACTGTAGCTCCAGCATATACTGGACACTATTCAAGCACTATTTAGATTGTTCTAAAGTAACTAAAATTTACTCAAATTGAAACAGATAAAAGGCAAAATTACTAGAGCTAAAGTAATACAAAATGGAAAAATACATTAAATTACAGAATTCACATGAGGTTGAAAGACTCCCAATCTATACACTAATGTCAAAAGTCAAATTAGCTGAAAGAAAGTCTCTCCATATACTGTAGGTTATTTAAAACTCCTTGATTATCCCTGATTTAAAACTCACTGTCAACGGGACTTGCTAACAACAGCAGTTGTCAAATACTGTAGAAAGGACAAAGCAGTTATGGTACAGTACTTGAATCAGACATTGTAACTCAGTCATTTCCTCCATTGCTATGCAAGAAAAACAATAGCATTGGAAATGTAGCCTTGACTACAAGCATACATACATAATACATACTGTGTTTATTATAGGCTAGTTAAGGGCTCATACATAAATCAATGAAATGACTTGCAGAAGCAATTAAAAAAATCGCAGGGCATACTGTAGTTAAAAACCACAATTGATTCAAATACAAATAAAAAGTTTTCACATCAGCATTTTTCCAGCATAGTTTTTCATTGTGATTTTATAATGAAATATGTGATGGGGATAAACAAGGAGTAAAGTACTGTAAATTAAAATGTTTACAAAAGAATGATTGCCTTTGATAACTAGAAATATACTTTTTAAAAGACAGAAATAATCTTGAGAGTGATCAGTTGGGGACAAAAGCAGAAAACGTTGAAGTAGTGAGTGGATAAAGAATTGCATGGTACTTGAGAAAAAGTATTTACTTATTTATGTTTTGTATTAGAATAGATGAAGCACTAACAGTAGACACAGGGTGAGTCATTCCTGCTTGCTAAATCTCTTAAGGCGCAGTAGAGCTTTTGCCTGAGCATATGGCTGTCCATCTTGGATTTCTGAGTTTGAACAAGCTAGTATAATCTTACAATTCGGGCAAAAAGAGAAGCTACAAAATTCAGTTGTTTGTTTATAAAAAAAAAATGAGTACACTGAAAATGTAAAGTATGACTTTACATCATACGATCATATACTTTGGGCAATATACAATTTCAATTCAAGACTACATGCATTAAGTAGAGTATGTGTACAATGCCAGTTTTGCAAAACACCCCACGTTTCATACAGTAAAAATAAAAAGAGACACAATAAAATATGTACAGTACAGCAAAATGGAATATAAACCACATGCTTAAGTAAATTTAGTTATACTGTAAATAAATAATACACTTACTGTATATAAAAAAAAAGTAAAGCTGTATTGTAACTACTGTTTCCACCTCTAAAGTGTATTTAGTCTAAGGAATATGATGCCTATTTATACCTGTAAATATCATAGCATACACATGTGACAATCTATGTAAATGGATAATGTAAATATTGAAGTATGTGTTGTTCCATTTATGATGTACATTTGACATAACGATAAAGATAAGAGACCATGTAATAATTAAATGATCAAGAAGAAGCAATCCTGCTCCTCTTAAATCAACATGGCAATCCGGGGTTTCTGTGTATATATACACACTGTATATATATATATATACAGCTCAACCCCCTTATAACACTGTGCTTGGGATCCAAAGAATCACATTGCGCTATAAGCGGATGGCGTTAGAAATAATGTACCATTGTATGCATTGTACAATAAAGTATTTAAGATTCCAATAATCGTGTTGTAAAGTATTCATAAATATGAAAATTGGGAGCCACGCCTGCATCGCGTCATAAGCGGATTCGCGTCATAAGCGGATTCGCGTCGTAACGGATCGCGCTATGACGGGGTTGAGCTGTAGATATATATATATATATATATATATATATATTTATGAAAAGAAGAGAAAAGAAGCCCATGAAATAAGCACTCTGGTATACCGTTGGCAATATCAAAATTACAGGATAAAAGATAGCACAGAAATTTAAAAACAAGGCATAGATCTCCTGTGCGTAAATCAAAACAGTATGCTGACTACAGCGCCCGTCAGGTCCCTAAGGAACACTGAAAGAAACCAGTTGAAGGCTTTGGTGCCGAAACACGTTGGAGTGGGTCAAGTGGGCAGGATCCCCTGGTCTCTCCCCCTCTTGGGATACGTAAATATTTCCATCAATGCTGCTGCCTCATGGTTGCCCTGTTATTTTTTCATATGTGTGCTAGATGTGTGTGTGCTGTGAAGCTATACACACCTCAGGACTGTGGTTCATTTAATTTGGATCTATCTACTTGCTTACTGTCTCCTCAACAGGACTGTTTTTTGCATTGCCATTTTGTTTATCTCTGGTATCAAACCCATTAGGTTATAATACCTATGACATCTCTGAAGAGACTTTATATTCATGTGTGATTCTGGTTCCAACTTTTCCACATCCTTTATATATGGGTGGTTCACTCTCAGTAACCTGTCATCTGCCACAGAGTAGCACTGTTTTCTGTATTTAAACTAGGGATATTTGCAATTTACTCCCTGGTTTCTTTCAGTGTTCCTAAGGGACCTGACGGGCGCTGTAGTCGCGCTGTAGTCAGCATACTGTTTTGATTTACGCACAGGGGATCAATACCTTATTTTTAAATTTCTGTGCTATCTTTTATCTTTTTTTGTGACATCTAATAAACTTATGTAATTTTGATATTGCCAACGGTATACCAGAGTGCTTATATCATGGGCTACTTTTCTCTTCTGTTCATTTATTATTGGCCCTATAGCACCACTGACATATTGTTTATATATATTATTGTCAGGTTATTGGTTACCTTTATTGGGCAGTCTTGTGGATGCGGGGTCTGTTCTTTCTCTCGACTCTTATATATATATATATATATATATATATATATACTGTATATATATATGCAAATACAACTGTATGCTCATCTGCATGTCTTAGGCAGGTCTGCAACCCCGCCTTTCCCCATTATCACCCAGCATACAGCACGTCCACTGCAGCAAGGGATTCTGGGAAATGACATGCAAATGAGCACACAGTGTCACTTTTTGCCTCAAAAACCATTTTTAACATGGTTCCCTATAGGCTTAAGCTTGCTGCATGGTCACAGCTTTGAGCACAGCCAGGGTTAAGGTGCATACCCAGAAAATCACCCACAGACAGCTGTTTTGACCTTAATAGGTCTCATCAGTGTGGGGTTGATTTTAACTGGGTATGCAAAGAGGCTATGGGATAGGCTATACCATAATACTGAGTTAAGTTATGGTGAGTAAAAAAAGTGACAAAAACCCTCCACAGGAAAGCAAATATGCAAATACAACTGTATGCTCATCTGCATGTCTTAGGCAGGTCTGCAACCCCGCCTTTCCCCATTATCACCCAGCATACAGCACGTCCACTGCAGCAAGGGATTCTGGGAAATGACATGCAAATGAGCACACAGTGTCACTTTTTGCCTCAAAAACCATTTTTAACATGGTTCCCTATAGGCTTAAGCTTGCTGCATGGTCACAGCTTTGAGCACAGCCAGGGTTAAGGTGCATACCCAGAAAATCACCCACAGACAGCTGTTTCGACCTTGATGGGTCTCATCAGTGTGGGGTTGATTTTAACTGGGTATGCATGAGAGGCTATGGGATAGGCTATACCATAATACTGAGTTAAGTTATGGTGAGTATATATATCTACAAAATCAGAAAAGAAACAGGCGCACTCATAGCGTAAAACAGTATAACAAATGTTTTATGGAGTCAAGGATATAAAAAACACACTCATAAACATAACAGAATATAGAGGGATTTTGAGTAACACTCAACCAGCCAGATGCAGAAACCAGGTGTCAGGTGACTTCAGTATCCGGTGTGGGTGAGCTGCAGCAACCTCGGTAATAGCCTCCGAGTGCCGGGGAATATGAGGAACGCCGCCTTCCTCCAAATCCAGTGTCACAGCATCGTAGCAATAGGTTCTCACTCCAAGTACCATGAGAACTCAATGACGTCAAGGAAAGCAACCGGAGACAGTCTCCACAAGTTCAATAAGTGACGGGCTGGGATCAGTATATTACAAATAAAGGGTATAATCCCAAGTACAGAATAATGAGTGATGTAGAGTATAACTGGACCATATCACGTCCATATAACACTCCCTACGCGTTTCATCTCAAAAGACTTCATCAGGGGGTAAAAGCATAGGTGTGAGACATAGTTTTATAGTAATTTAGACCAATCATGACACAAAAAAACAGTGATTGCTAATAGGATAGAAGAGGTCAATGAGCAAATAATTTTAACCCCTATACTATCCAAAATGCAACTGCTAGAATGAACATAAGTGCTAGAAGAAATACTACAATGGGATCCTATATATAACTAAATACACACATTACTACAATAACACAATACCAATATACAAGTCAATAATCACATATATATATACATATACATACATTTATACACTAAATTGTACCTAATGTAGTGTGAAAGTTGTGAATAAAAAACACAAGTCTGAGGATATATTTTGCAGAATGACAAATAAGTTTATTGCAGTGTACGGTGCACACGCAGAGGAGAGTTTCAAAATAAAACTCTCCCAATGACATGGTGGCATACAGGCCTTATTTATACACAAAATACTAAGCCCACGCCCCCTATACGAGGTTGCGTGCCGTCACTAAGTAAACAAAATATGAATATGAACACATTGATTTAATAACATTATTATGGGATGCATAAATGAAATGATTCAGCAATATTCCTTATACAATCCGTTGCCCTTTCCTCTACATACGGAACTTCCTGGGCCCCCCCCCCCTCGGAATCCGAGACAGTGGCTATCTGTCTCATATTTTCATAACATTGGCACTTTCCTCTTCTGCTCAAGGTCTTGTGGCTTAAGTGAACCGCTCAATATCAATTGGAACTTCAGCAGAAAAAAATGTTTTTAAACTAACGTCCATACCAACTTTCATACAGACAATAGACAATATCAGGCACCTAAGATGGATGCTGACTCAAAATGGTTGCTTAGATCCTAGTGCTGTTATGTCAGACCCCCCCCCCTTAAGTCATATTCTCACTTTGTCACTCCCTCCTTTTTTTATTCTTAAAACATAGCTTTTGAGAATTAAGTTTATGATGATAGTCCAGGGATAACTCAGAGGACAAGGGCGCGTGCCCTTCACTGTCATAGTCTCGTAAGGCGCTGCAGCCAATATGTCTTTTGGAGTTGAATAACTGTGATCGGCATCTTCTTTCTTCAAGGGACTGCTGTTTCTGGCATCTGTAAAGAGTGGCATCAGATTGGGGAAGGGGGTCGCACACTTGTGGATCATACCTTTGCAACACGTGACTCCCACATATATGACAACAAGTAACACTCCCAAACACACCAAAACATTCAAAAAATTTGCTCCAAGTGATTTAAGCCATTCACCTAACCCCAAGGGTGATATTCTGTCACTTCCCTTTGTAAATCTCTTTTGAATCTCTTGTATTTCATCTAGTTCATGCTGCACATTGCTACACTGATCTGGAATAAAAACACAACATTGTCTTTAATCAAAGCACATACCCCTCCTTTTGAAGCTAAAACATAGTCTAAAGCAATTCTGTTTTGTAAAGCCATAAGCCTAATCTGAACCTGTTCTTGGTTTAATGATGAAATTAAAAACTGCAAAATTAAGGCCACATCCTTCCTGTAAATTGTTATCTGACTAAACATACATTTTTACACAGGTTTCATTGGTTGGTGGAGACACTTGACCCATAAATTGATTCTTGTTCCTAGTGTGTGATACACCCTTTTTTTTTTTTTTTATAACTTGTATTTTATTATACATAAATGCATGATATACATAAAAAAAAAAGACATCAGGTGCATATTTAGCATATCATATACAATAACAAAAGCATAATAAACTCACGTAGTTTTTCGAGCCCTACTTAACCACGTGAGTGGGAATCCTCATGTGTAAGGTACTGGGGTAGATAATAATATATAAACAAATAAACAAAAAAAAAAAAAAAAAGGGAGGGGGGGGGGAGGAGGTAAAGGAGGGGGTGAGGGGGAAGGTGTATCTAAGGACAAGAATATATCTGGGGAACACCAGGACAGCGTGAGGATTATGTATCAACTAGTGAGGCCTTTCTGTAGAATAAGTGATTGGGCGTAAGGAGTATGAGGCTCTAGGTGTGGGGTTGGTTCTCATGCCCCCAAAGGAGAACGCCTTTATTACTATTATAGCCAAATTGTGTTACGCTCTACCCCAGGGATGTCTGTTTGGGCAAGCCAGGGGGCCCAAACTTTTAGATAATTGTCGCCAGTGTCATTAACTAAGCTCGTTAGCTTTTCCATCTGGCAGATAAACCAAATACGATTCCGAATCTTTGGGATAATTGGAATATCGGGGCGTTTCCATAGTGCTGCGATCTCGCACCGCGTAGCTAGAGCAAAATGTGCAATTAGTTTATTGTGTGATTTTGATAGGCCCTTTAGGGGTCTGTTCATGAGAAACAGCCAAGGGTCTGGGGGAATAGTGAGATCAAATACTCTCTGGATCCAATTTCTGATCTTTTCCCATAGCGGGTATATCAGCGGGCAAGACCACAGCATATGTAACAGGTCAGCTGTTCCTCCACATTGTTTAGGGCACAATGGGGAGGACCCTGGTACAAACTTAGATAATTTGAGTGGGGTGAGATACCATCTCATAAGAACTTTATATGCGTTCTCCTTCAGTGTGGTGCATATAGAACTTTTTGCGGCTCCTAGGAATATAGCATTCCACTCTTCGTCGTCCAAGGTCTCCCCCAGGTCCCTTTCCCATTGGGTACGGAATGTAGGTGATTGGTGCTTTGAGATTGCAGGTTCGACTACCTCTCTGTATATCGTAGATATGAGTCCCTTAGTGTCGGTTTCTGCCCGACAGAGCTTTTCAAAATTCGTCAATGGGGGGTATGGGGTAAATTTATTATAAAATGATCTGAGCTGGAGGTATTTATGGAATTCAGCGTGGGGAATATCTTTTTCTAGTCTGAGATGGTCAAAAGATTTAATTTTTAGATCATGGCCCTCCAGATCTTTGAGTCTAGTATAGCCTTTTTGTTTCCAAATTGAGTGATTATGACCAATAAGACCCGGTGCAAAGCTGGGATTATTCCAAATGGGTGACATCAGGGAATTTGCTGAAGTAAGTGAGTTTTTTAATCTTGATGCTTCCCAAACAGATAAGGAGTTAGCCATTGAGGTGAGCGGTAAAATAGTGTTTTTCCTTGATGTTTTAGGTAGCCAAATCAAATTGTTAAGCTCTAAAGGGGAGCAAGCCGCATGTTCGAGCTCAACCCATCTTTTTAATTTGTGGTCGGAATGCCATTGTATGACCTGGCTTAATTGAGCCGCTTTAAAATATGACAACAGGCAGGGTACCGCTAGGCCACCCGCTAAGATAGGTCTCTTCATAGATAATTTATTTACTCTCGGTTTTTTACCTCCACAGATAAAATTAGATATTCCAGACTGAAGTGAGAGTATGTCCTTCAGTTTGAGTGGCACAGGTAGTGTCTGGAAGAGGTATAGGATACGGGGAAGTAGATTCATCTTAACGCTGTGAATCCTTCCGATCCAAGAAATCTTCTTGGAAGACCATCTGATTAGGTCTTGTTTTAGAGTCCAGATCAGTTTGGGATAATTTGCTTTATAGATGCTTTTTGCATCTTTGGTGATATAGGTCCTCAAATATTTTATCGAGTTCTTTTGCCAGTTAAAATTGAAATTTAGTTTCAGTAATTTCTCTGTATGCCTAGGGAGGTTGATATTCAGAGCTTCAGATTTGGATTGGTTAATCTTGAAACCTGAGACCTTGGAGAATTTATCTAGTAGGTCAAACAGGTTAGGTAATGACGTAAGGGGTTTGGAGATGATTAATAGGATATCATCAGCATACAGGGCCGCTTTATGTGATTTTGAGTAAACGTTTAACCCTGAGATATCCGGGCTATCTCGAATTCGTGCCGCGAGGGGTTCAATACATAGGGCGAACAGGAGGGGAGATAAAGGGCATCCCTGTCTTGTGCCACTCTGGATTTGAAATGGGACCGAGGGGAAGCCCTGATGTATGACCCTGGCGGTTGGACCTGAGTATAGTGACATAATCGCTCTACTCACCCGATTTCCGAAGCCAAATGCCGCGAGCGTCTCTTTTAAGTATGGCCAGTCTATCCTATCAAAAGCTTTTTCTGCATCCAGACTTAATAGCATGCTTTGTGTGTTATTTTTGTTAGCCAATTCCAACAGATCAATAAATCTCAATGTGAAGGGCTTTAATAGCCCAATCAAAAGAAAGCTTGCTTTTACAGATTACAAGAGAAAACAAGCGGATGTGCTATTTCTACAAGAAACACACTTTAGTAATAATAGCTCCCCCAAGTTCCTAGATAGGGGCTTCTCCCAATTTTATACAGCATCAGCATCGGTCAAAAAACGTGGGGTAGCCATCGTATTAAACAACTCAATCCCATTTATTCTCCAGACAATCAAAAAAGATGTAGATGGTCGTTATATCATTGTAACAGGGACCATACATGAGCAGCCTATTACGTTGGCCTCCCTCTACGTGCCCTGTACACAGGATGCGTCCTTTTTTGACAGATTCTTCCGCCTGCTAAACTCAGCAGCTAAGGGATACACTATAATAGCAGGAGATTTTAACATCACAATGCAATCTTCAATAGACAGATCAGGGGGAAATGACTCCGATAATAAAAAAGCTCAAAATTCCCTGCACAATGCCCTGAAAAATAATCAATTAGTAGACATATGGAGGGAGCTCCACCCTACGGCAAGGGACTACACTTTCTATTCCCACCCACACACCTCATATAGCAGAATCGATTATCTCTTCGTTTCGTGCCACCTGGTCCCTAAGGTCAATCATACAAAGATTCAAGATATTTCATGGTCTGACCATGCACCAATTGAGCTCAGGTGCAACAATATTCAGACCAATAGACCAGGCGCAAACTGGAAACTTAATGAATCTATTCTTAAAATACCCGAAACCTGCGAAACGATAGGTCAAGAAATAACTCAATTCTTTGAGATAAACACAGGCTCTGTGGAGTCCCATATGACTTTATGGGAGGCTCATAAAGCAACGCTAAGGGGCATAATAATTAATCTCACTGCTAAAAGAAAACGAGTGAGGGATTCCAAAATTCGGACGCTCCAATCCAAATTGTATTCCCTTTCATCGAGTCATAAGACCAATCCCGATCCACTTACGACACAGGAACTTAAAGATACAAAAATTGAATTAAATATGTGATTGACTTCCCAGGCAGATAACTCCCTATGTTGGTCTAAGAGGAAGTTTTATGAAAAAGCTAACAGGCCGGATACGATGCTGGCGCGCGCACTGAAAGATAGGCAATCTAAGTTTAATATCCAAGCTATACGCTTAAAATCGGGTGTACTTACGGCCAATCCTAAAAAAATAGTGGAAGAATTCGGTTCATTTTATGGCTCCCTATACGACGGTAAGAAGGTGGCACACAATAACAACACGAGCAGCGCACTAAGAGATTTCTTAGCCAGCTCAAAACTGGAGAGATTGACAGAGCTATACAGAGAAGCTATGGGCGCTGACTTCACATTAGAAGAAGTGTCGCAGGCCATCAAGGAGCTTAAGCCATCAATGGCACCAGGCCCTGATGGCTTTTCGGGGCTTTATTATAAGAAATTTTCCGAATCACTTGCTCCGAGGTTGCTCCAAATGTTTAATGCTATCTTAGCAGGAGCCCCTATTCCTGGGGACATGCTGCGGGCGTCTATATCACTTATACATAAACCTGGCAAGGATCCGCTAAATTGTAAAAGCTATAGGCCAATATCTCTAATTAATACCGATATCAAAATATATGCGAAATTATTGGCCAACAGATTAAGTCATATCCTACCCAGACTAATACACCCAGTTCAGGTCGGTTTTGTTAAGGGGAGGCAGGCAGCGGAAAACACCCGACGATACACCCTTTAAAGAGGTTCCCTTAAAAAAAAATTGGAAAAATACAGAAATTATACACATAATACTAAAAACCTTATTTTATGCAAGCAACCTTTCTTTGGATATGCAGTTGCTAGATAAAGGAAATGGCATCTATCTCTATCATCATATATTTTCAGAATCACCACAACATTCTATTACTGAGAATTGAGGGGGGTTGGTATCTGTGGAAGCGAAATGCATGATCCTCACCCCTGCACGCATTATATACATCATTCACTCAGAATATCAGAACAGACAATGTCTGCGATGGTCAACATGGCTGACTTATGATCCTTTCCTTGTGGCTGACACACGCCCCTGGGTGACCCCCTCCTTTCGGTGGAGGTGCAACACACTTCTGGATCAAAGTTTTGCTGCACATGACACATACATAGAGAGTGATGAGTACTGCCAAAACACATACAAGAGCTTTCACGAGCCACTCTTCCAGGAAATCAATCCTCCCATCAAGGAGGATTAAATTTCTAACTTAACACACTCTAAAAAATATTGAGTCTTTGAAAGAATGAAATGTTCTGATAAAACCGGGCCTTAGCCTGGTGTCTTATTTTCCTCGTTGGTTAACGGTTAGAGTTTTGACTCGGCAAGACGTTAACTTGATGCGGCTGTGCTTTAGGTGACTTTGGTCTTTGATGGCGCTGGAACATTTGGTGGAGCTGGAACAAGCTTTACGTGCTTTGGGTCCAGGAAAAGAACTCTGCCACTTTAATTGCTGTATTGGTGGTTACTTTAGGCCTTTTCACCTGGGATGAAGAGCATGCTTGCGCAGGAAATATGTGACTATTAACCCCATCTCGAGTAGGTGCACTTTCAACTTTGCCTAGAGAGACTCAAAAAATGTATTAGTTGCATACAACTTATTGTTTTATTACCAATAACATGGTCCTTAATTCGTTCCCATATGTGTCATCCCATATGTGTCTCATAGGGAGATAATTTATACCTAGGAATAAATTCTTGTATCAATGTGTTTACTCCTGTCTTAGCATCCGCATATAGACAGAGGTATTCCCTATTAATGTTCCTAATTCGATTCTCAAATTAAAACTAAGTAGCTACTGTGAACCTGACTTTGATACAATCTAAGTTCCTGAAACTTTGGGGCCTCATCCCTTGCCATACCACTTGCTTCCATAATTAATTCTATCCTGTCTGCAGGCCATATCCTTAAGATCTGGGAAACTGCCAGAGTTTGTCCCAATCTTCAAAAGTGGGGACAAAAAACACTGTCTCAAACTACAGGCCAATCTCTCTTCTCCCAATACTATCCACAGTCATGGAATAAAATATTCCCTCCCATTTAAGCAATTATTTTACCATACAAATTTCCCTAGCCAATCCCTATCCGGCTTTTACCCCAAACACTCCACTTGAACTATTCTGCTAAAAAAATTGAAATGCCTTGTATATAATGCATACCTTATTCACTTATGTAACTGATTTTGCAACTATGTATCCCCTGTATTTAACCCTATGCACAAGACACACCCACAAATGAGAGGTGACTCCCAAATTCACCCCTTCCTGGCAAACCCATTCTAGATTACACAGCAATTTTTGAGAATAACCACTGCTTACGGACACCTTTGGAAAAAATAAATAGTTAAAAGTTATAACATACATCACATATTTAGTTAATAGACAAATGATTTTGTATAAGACTTCACACTAATGTCTTGCTTTATATAATCTCTTTGCACAGTGCTGAGCGCACGGTCAGCTTTATAATTTTAAATACACTCTGAATACTCATCTGACTAGAGAATTTTTTTTTTTTATAAGACTTGTTTCCGGGCAACAAGCCATTTTGTTTCTGGGCGTTTCGCCAATTGACCCTGAACAGATAAGATATCGGCACACCACGGCTTCTTCCTGAAAATAATTATTGGATTGGAACTTTCGCTTAAAGTTTAAATACATGGAGCTTTATCCAGAGCCCTAAGAACTACATTTTTTATGGCCTCTCAAAAATTAACCAACGGGCTTTTATATAGCTGAGGTTTATATAACTTCTTAACACACAAATAACTCCACACGCGCATGCTATTTCCCTCCACTCAGTTTTTTTTAATGCCTTCTGTTTGAACTTTCATAGTTTCACTGACTTCATTCACTACAAATTTCTGATATCCTGTTGCAAATCTGTCCTTTCTCAAGCTACACACAACTATTTCTCTCCATTAATCAACACTCACAAGTCTTACCCCACACTACTCTTCCTTCATCTCACCTCAGGACTTTTGCTGACTATTTTAAGCAAGAGGTTGAATCCATACACCAGAACATTCCCTCTTTTTCCTCCTATCCTGCTTTGCTTCCTACTCTTTTCCTGCTTTCCTTGACTCTTTTTCCACTGTCTCAAAAGAGTGTCACCATCACTGTTGATCTCCTTTCTCCCTCTACTCTGCTACATTTCCATTCTCCTTAAAACATGTAACAGCTATACCATGACTCAAAAATAGCAAGCTTGACCCTACCTGTCTTTCCAACTACTGAACTTGGTAGTAAGAGAAATTAGGGTGCTCAAACCCCAGACAACTTCATCCAATATATAACAGTATAACACTATCCATGGAGACACCAGTGGGAGTGGGAATAAACAATAGACCTGTGAGTCACTTAAAATACATTTGTAGCAGTACTCAACTATAACAGTCTTAAGTCATGAAACCCACTCACGTCATCTCCAGGAGTGATTGCTGGCGTGCCAGCCACAGGGGAGTCCAGAGGCAGCAAGAAGAAAAAACGAATGGCGCACAGCCAGGGAGCCAGGTGGTTACAAAAAAGTTACCTTTATTCAGTGCACGGTTGAATACATATTCACCCCTTGGGGGACAAAAACAAGCACCTCCTACGCGTTTCGGACCGGTAGGTCCTTCATCAAGGAGTCTGGGATAAGAAGGGATGAGGTACCTTATATACATGTGTTGCTATTAGGATAATTGGACAAATCTGCGCAACGTTGTGCAAAATGCCATTTGCGCATGCGCATGACGTCACACGGGGCGTCGATACACCAGCCCATGGGATTATGGGTACGGACCGCCCCCTGTTCCAGTCTGCGCATGCCCACATAAGGCATATACACAGGAGTTCCAGTCCTGGTCTCTGCTCACAGTTCCGCCCATAGTGACGTCACTGCAGGTCTCGGATAGGCTAAGGCGCACTGCTACACCACCAATGAATATGATGAGTAGGTGATGCGACCACCAATTGAAAACACCCCAGCAGGCATAGACAAATGAGCACAATGATCTGCAAAGTACTTAGTAAAGATGAACTACAAGATATAACGTACATTATGAGTGAATTAATAATAAGAGTGAATTCATAAACACTCCCAATAATATCATAGTACCTCCTCGCTCCAAATCCCACAGATACAAAGACATTCAGCATAATTATAAAAAACGGCCTTATTATTAGGTCCACACCAATATAAGACATCATAATCAAAACATAACATACAATGTCTACCTTAAAAAACACATACAGAAAATTAAAAACAAAGTTAAACAATCTTAAGACCTTCTTATTGTAAGTCTTTCAGAATTTACCTCCAAAGGGAGGAAGAATCGATGAATCAACATATCTTAGTCTATTACACAAAGTGTATTAGCTAATATCCATAAATTTCAAAGCTAATTTATAATTCAGATATTTAGCAATAATTTTTAACAGTAATTTATATCAATTATTTTTTTGCTTTAGCTTTTAGCAACTTGAGTTATTCAGAGTGACAGATGCTGCATGTATTTAACAGCATGTATTTAACCTATTAGTTTCCAACATGTTTGGTATGCATTAGAGGACATCAATAAACTCTAAACCATAGATGCTCAGCAATATACCAAGTGCAGACGCAAGAGCAACAACAAAACCAATGAAAAAAGCCAAGTCAGAAAACAGTTTCACAATATTCTAGCAGGGTTAGTATGCTAAGATTTTAAGAAATGGCCCAAATTCCATTCTATATTAAGACCGCAGGGAGTTCTGGTCTGGAGCATAAAGATCCAGTAAGCCTCCCTGCGGTCCAAAAGGTTGAGTAAATCCCCCCCTCTTTCTCTCAAAACAACCTTTTCAATTCCTTGTACTTTTAACCCCTTAATACCACCTTTGGGGCAGTTTGAAAAATGTTTAGAGACCGGGTGGGATACATCTCCTTTTTTGATAAGTCTGACATGTTCAAGTATCCTATTCTTAAGAGATCTAGTTGTCCTCCCTACATAATTAATTCCACACCCGCATGTTAGGAGATAAATGACATATTGTGTGTCAAAGTTTATAAAAGATTTAATAGGGAATTCATGATTGGACATAAAGCCCCCAAAATGTCGGGATGGAACCATAAAGTGACAAATTTTACAACTTCCACATCTATACGAACCTTTCGTTACGAATTTTCTAATGGAGGGAGGTGAGGAAGTGACATAGCTAGGTGACACATAAGTGGCGATGGTTTTCGCTTAACGATAAACAAAACGGGGGCCTTTTTGGACACAGTCTTTTAAACTCCCATCCATTAATAGGATGTTCCAGTGTTTTCGGATTATGTTCTGGACTACCTGGCTACATTTGTTAGATTGCGTGATCATAAGGGGAACCTCCTCATTTGTTATGTCATAATTCTTTTTCTTAGTAGAGGGAACTGCTTCCTTAGGTGGACCACCCTGCCTTTGTTGAAGGAGATCTTCCCTATTCGTTAATGCCACTTCCTGGCGGGTATTGGTTAAGTTCCTCATGTTATACCCTCTTTGTTGGAATCGGTGGCACAACTCCTCAGACTGTCGGGAAAAACCCTCTTCAGTGGAGCAGTTCCTCCTCAGTCTGAGAAATTGGCCCTTGGGGATACCTTTGATGACAGCAGGTGGGTGACAGCTGTCTGCTCTTAACAGCATGTTCCTTGAATTTGGTTTTCTAAATGTCTCTGTTTGGATTTGGCCTTCAATATCAATAAACAGTCGGAGGTCCAGATAGTCAATGTGATGTGTGTTGATATTGTGAGTGAAGGATAAATTAAAATTATTACAATTAATATACTGGAAGAAATTGTGCAATGTGTCTAAATCCCCTTCTCAAATCATAATCAGGTCGTCAATAAACCTTCTATAAAACGTGATATATTTCCGAAATGGATTTGTGCTAGTGAAAATGAATAGTGACTCCCACCATCCCATAAATAAATTTGCATACAATGGTGCAAAACTTGTGCCCATTGCCGTGCCCTGTTGCTGTAAATAAAATTTGTGATCAAATAAAAAATAATTGTGAGTGAGTAAAAAATTGATGGCATCTAAAATAAATGTAGTGTGAAATTGAGTGCTGTCTGGACCCCCAATGAAGTGGTTGACAGCTGACACCCCCTGGTCATGTTTGATGACTGAGTACAGGGACATAACGTCCATAGTTACCCAAATAGAATGTGGGCCCCATTGTACTTTACTTAATTTAGTAATAAGGTCCCCTGAATCCAACAAGAAGGAGGGTAAATCCTTCTCAAAGGGTTGCAGAAATTGATCAATATATTTCGATAAGCCATCTCCCAAAGATCCAATAGATGATATGATTGGTCTCCCCGGAGGGTCGACCAATGTCTTATGGACCTTTGAGAGATGGTAGAAGACAGGTATGGTAGGATTTGGATTCCATAAAAATGCACTTTCTGCTTTGCTCAAAACTTGGGTAATTACCCCTAGCTCTAGTAGTTCTTTATAGGATTCCAAAAAACCTACTGTGGGATCAACTGGTAATGCAGAGTAGGTGGTGGTATCCCCAAGTTGCCGATAGGCCTCCTTGAGGTAGCCAGCCCTACTCTGCACCACCACCGCCCCCCCTTGTCCGCATTTTTTATAACAATTTTAGAATTCTTCTTTAGAGATAATAATGCCTGTTTCTCATCTTTATTCAGGTTATGTTTAGCCACATTTGTAAGAGAAAATCCCTCTGCCATAATCCCTCTGGACCTCCAAGTACTAAATTCTGAAATGACAGTTTGCTCAGATGATTCATTGTTGTCTTCCAGTAATTCCTCAAGGTCCAATATGTCTTGGAGATCACATGCCTCTCTAAAGGATGAGGCAGATGTAGCTAAAGCACCCTGTGTTGTACCAGGGTAAGGTATAGGTGTAGCTCCCGGTGTACCAGAACCATCAACAATGTCCAGTAACCCACTCTCCTTCTGATCAAGAAAATGTGAGCGTTTGTAGAAGAAAGATTTTAAAGTTAATTTCCTCCTAAATTTATGAACATCTATGGCAGTATTGAATAGGTCAAAGTCCATTGTTGGGGCGTACTTAAGGCCCTTCTTTAAGAGTGACAACTCTGCAGCGGTTAAATCTTCACCTGAAATATTTATTACATCCATTTCTTGCTTATTACTCACTTCTTCCTTTTGGCCGGCCATCTGCCGCCCTCTCTTCTTCTGTCCTCTTCTGGTTCTTTTTGGTTTTTCTGGAAGAGAGGGAAGTTTTTTTGCTGTTATTGTTGCCTGGATGATGATTGTTGATCCGATCCACTATCGTGATATGTTCTGGCATAATCTGCTCCCGTTGACCTTGGCCTGGAGAATTCCACTGGACCGTCAGAATGGTGTCCCGATCTTTCTGTCTGGAAAAATGAAACTGAGTGGGAGAGGTTTTCAACATCCGAGAGGTCTGAGTCTCCACTCGTTTGGTCATTACTCTTAGATTTAAGTATTGACTTTTCGCGGGGTTGATCGCATAGTTTTATCCCTCTGCTGATAATTCTTTTGTGGACCCTGCATACCCCTCTCTCAGATTGGGTTAACACTATAGTTAAAACTATAAATTTGTTTCTTTTCGTAATAAGTACGGTCCCTATCATACTTGGACTGTTTTTTGGCAGTAATATCTTCCTCTGCTTTTAAAACTGTTTCTGACAAGATCCTATCATAATTTTTAAAACCTTCTAAATCTTTAAATTGTTGCAATTGGGATTGGAGTTCTTTGATCTGGATTTGCAGACTTTTTCTCTCATTCACTTTCTGTTCTATAATGAGTTCCATTAGTTTGAATGAGCACTGGTCCAGTGTGGAAATCCAGTGCTGTTCAAACTGAGGAGTAGTAAAACCAAAGGTTGGGACTATTTTTACACGCAGACCCCTGGGAATCCTTTTATTCAATATGTAGTTCTCCAGGGAAATTATGTCCCACCAGGCTCTAATATTTAGGATCAAAAGTCTCTCCAATCTCTGAAAATGGGTTTTTAAATCCGTGATGTCCTTGGTATCCACATCTACCACCTGTTCAAACACTTGTAATGCTCTTTTCTTTCTCATAGAGTCATCAAAGCAATTTAAAGCATACATAGTTGATTCATCTTGTATCATCTCATTCTCCTCCATATCTGCCATGATGATTCAAAAGGTGGCTAAACCACTTATTCCAAAAACCAGGAAAAACAGGAGAATGTCCATGCACTGATAAATGATGAAAACAGTCTTAAAGGTAATCCTTAACTGGTAATTCCACCACTATAGCAATGTTCAAAAAATACTTTTTTCCACACACCTGCTCCTAAATAGACTTGATTGTAGATAACAAAGTCAGCTGCAGTGAGCTAAACCCCATAAGTAGGGAACTGGGTAGTAAGAGAAATTAGGGTGCTCAAACCCCAGACAACTTCATCCAATATATAACAGTATAACACTATCCATGGAGACACCAGTGGGAGTGGGAATAAACAATAGACCTGTGAGTCACTGAAAATACATTTGTAGCAGTACTCAACTATAACAGTCTTAAGTCAAGCAAAAAAATAATTGATATAAATTACTGTTAAAAATTATTGCTAATTATCTGAATTATAAATTAGCTTTGAAATTTATGGATATTAGCTAATACACTTTGTGTAATAGACAAAGATATGTTGATTCATCGATTCTTCCTCCCCTTGGAGGTAAATTCTGAAAGACTTACAATAAGAAGGTGTTAAGATTGTTTAACTTTGTTTTTAATTTTCTGTATGTGTTTTTTAAGGTAGACATTGTATGTTATGTTTTGATTATGATGTCTTATATTGGTGTGGACCTAATAATAAGGCCGTTTTTATAATTATGCTGAATGTCTTTGTATCTGTGGGATTTGGAGCGAGGAGGTACTATGATATTATTGGGAGTGTTTATGAATTCACTCTTAATATTAATTTACTCTTAATGTACGTTATATTTTGTAGTTCAGCTTTACTAAGTACTTTGCGGATCATAGCGCTCATTTGTGTATAAACAGAAATAAACTGTGCGCTACTATCTATCTCCTTATAATTGAATACAGTGCAGTGACTAAACCATATATAAATAAAGTAAACCACAATACCACAGTGAATAAGTGATTAAATAATTAAATTATAACATAACCGTGTGGTTGATAAGGGCGTCTGCTGCTATAAACATTAGGGGTGGCTCAGCACCCCACACACTCTAGGAAATGGAAACAAAAAGAAAACAGCGCACAACGCCAAATAGTGAAGTAAGTAATAGAATGTATTACAATGTTAAAGGGGTAATAAATCTGCGTACATCAGATAGAAATAACATGTGCATTTAGTGCATAACACACTGGTTACCACTCTGTAGCTGTAAAACAGGATGGTCTGGCACTCAGCTGTCTCTGCAGGAGCCTCTATGATGGTTCTGGGGCATGGGATCCTTCATGCACTCCTCACACAGCAGGACGCTGCTCACAAGGGGATTCCTTTCAAGCAGCCTGGTAATACTGCAGATTCAGACACTTAGTGGGACCGCTCCTCAACCGGTGATATACTGCCTCCAGGGGAATTCCCCTACAGTCCCCCGTCTCTCTCTGGGATGGTCTGCCTGTTTAAATAACTTTTCTTGCAGCGGAATAAAGTTAAGCAGGAGGGAGGGGTGAAGATAGCAACACAAAGGTGACCCGCCCCTTCCACCGAGACCTGCAGGAGCTTTACGGACAGACGGAGGCTATTTACAGGACTTTAAATGGTGATATGTAATTGAATTTATGCCTGCTATTATGGGTCTATTATGGGTCTCCCCGGCGAATTGATTAAATGTTTATATTTTTGGGGGATATGATAAAATATTGGGATCGTGGGGCTGGAAATAAACACTGAAATGTTGACAATATCCAAACTTTTTGCTTCTTCTAACAACAATTTCAATTTGGTATTGAATTGGATCAGATGGTATCCGTTGGATCAGATCTTAATTTAACATATGATCTTAAGTCAGACAACAGGCGATCAGCCTCCCGAACATAGTCTATCCTGTTTTGAAGGACAACCCCTCCCCCCTTGTTTGCTTCACGGATTACTAACTCTACATTTTACTCAACAGTTTAAGGGCCATATCCTCACCTCAAGAAAGAATTGAATCATATTTGATTTTCTTTATTTATTGTATAGCACTAGATGTTGTCCCCTTGATTGAATCGGATAAAATGCGAGACTGGTTTTAAGCCAGTGTGCTTAATATCCATTGTTTGACCAGGATATGATACCTGTCTATCCAACAGTTGCACAGATCACCAATTCCTTGGATTTCTTTAACATCTAGGCTATTTATTTCTGTAATAATTTTGCCCTTTTCCCACTCAATATTATCCATCGCAATTCATACTGTAGATCTGTGCTACTGTATATAACAGACTTAGATCAGAAATCACCTTTTCCTATTCCAACTTCAAAAAATGGCGTTTCAAAGTCAACGGGATGCCTTCATTACTCCTTTGTATCCTTTGATGCTGCAGAATCTTATCTTATATGTAAGTGAGAATTGGGGCTTGTGGCCCATAATATATATATATATATATATAGAGAGAGAGATAGAGAGAGATAGAGAGAGATAGAGAGAGATAGAGAGAGATAGAGAGAGAGAGAGAGAGAGAGAGAGAGAGAGAGAGAGAGAGAGAGAGAGAGAGAGAGAGAGAGAGAGAGAGAGAGAGAGAGAGAGAGAACATTGCCAATGTTCCCGTGACAATTCTGCCGGTCACTCCGGTCTGTAGCACATCTCGTCGCCTTTATGACGCATGTCATGACATCGCGGGTTCAAGTGGCTTGGTCACTTCCACCTGTGACTTGAGGAACAGTTTTCTTTTTCTTCTTCTTTTTTTTTTCTTTATTTGCTCCTGAGATATCAGTGGTACTGGGCACACACTCACTGGTATCAGCTTCCACATCTTGCTTGCACTCACAGGGCATTGCTTGCTTTTGCAGCTGTTTGTCTTTGAAAATTTTGGGGCACACATCTTCCATGTGACCTACTTCACGACAGGCCCAACATACTAAATTCATCTGTGGGTACGGCTCTCCTCCAGGGTCGTGATCATAGTATGGCCTGAAGGGACACTGTTTTGTATGGTTACGTACATTTCACAATAAACATTTCACGTCGGCCATTTTAGAAACCCGGCAGGGACAATTTGCTAGCTGCAATTTCACTCACTTCAGCAACTTACATACAGCACTTGCTAGCTGATAATTCACTCACTTCAGGAAAAGGCATTAGCTTTCCAAACAGCACTTGCTAGATGCATTTTTTTTTTTTCTTCAGCAAAACATTTTGGTTTTCTGTTTGGGTTCAGGGTGCTATTGCATCCACACTTCGCACATTCTCTGTGTATGCTAGAAGCACAACTGATATACACAGTGGGACAGACTTCACTCATAGCATCTGTACTTTTTATTTCAGCTGGGCGGCCGTTTTAAACCCCCGCATTTATTTGCAAACCCACAGACTTTTTAGTGTCGACCCGCATTCTCCACCATATGTGACAAACGCCCCTCTTTTGTAGCGCTGACGTCTGTCTGGGTTCTTCCCGACACAGTCTTCTAGGGTTAATTATACAACAAACAGGATCATGCAAAGTATTATATTGCTTAACTCAGGCTTCTGCCTGCTTTATTTTCATCCCAGTAAGGGACTGCGGCTTTAACATGTGTAGGTTAGAGGCACTCAGATATTTTCATTCAGCGGTTTACTCATATCAGTGTTATAGCATTTCACACAGTGTCACTTTTAAGAAATAAAAACCAAATCATATAAAGAAATCCTATCCCTTTCAGGGATCTAACTACACATCAGAATCAGCCTCTAAATGCTGCTGGGCCAACTAACCTGGTTCCCCAGCTTAAAACAATGCCCTCTCATTTAGGGTCACTAGATACAGCATAGTCTTTTAGAAACAGCAATAAACATTTGTTTGTCTTATCTGTTCGTGGTGGGAACTCGGTCCCAAGTGTCCAGGCAAATCCTCTGGTACTGTGATACTTGGAGGGGCCGTCCACCCCGAAACTGGATGCAGGGGAGCAGCGATACCCCCAGCCTCCAGGCTCTAAGGAGAGAGACTGAAATGCAAACCTCTCTATTCTAAATACCTGTGCAAGTGATTAGAAGAGCAGGTGAGGGAGAACTAGACCCATTGTAATCTGTGGTCTGGATTTTCCATCCAGCAGTCTGAGTTAATGTGAAGCTGTGGAATGGATCATTTTTAACTATTCCTGCACTTTCTGACCTAAAACGGGGCAGAAAGCTGCCTAACATCTTTGGACTATGTCACAATATATATATTGTATGTAGAGTATATATTCCAAGGTTTAAGAGTAGGTACAACAACTACAGTTGTAGCCTACGTTATTATATTATTACTGCTGTTAAAGCACAAAATAATGCATTAAATAACAATTGTTCTCTCCTTAACCCTTGTTTTCTATAGCACTACTGTTAAATAACGTGCCAGTGTTAACGCAACGCATTGTGTTAACATGTGCAATAACGCCTGCTACATCTGTAATGCCTGCTACATCTGTAACACCTGCTACATCTGTAGGTTTGCAACATAAACTGCAAAACCTTAAAACTGTTACTACACCTTTAGTGAATAATAATATATAGTACGCAGGCTATATCATACATTCTGGTTTTTAGTTAACAATATAATCAGGTTGATCCATCAAATCATTTTCGGTTTGTAATATTGAAAAGGAGTCAAAACAATGTACTATAAACAGAAATTGTCTGCAATTACAACTGCTCAATAATATACAACAACCAGACTGTAGCTGACAACACTAGTTAGTGAAAGAGCTCAGTATGCCGTTCAACAGCTGTAGAATTAATTTAACAGTGCAGAAGTGATATACAAAGCCACTCAATAGAACAGGCAGGAAGATAACGTACACCAAAGATTGTGGCTCTCAAATTTTAGCTTGGGGATATGAACCTGTGGGTTATATGCTGTATGCATAGATCTTGTCTTTATTGATCTGTGTCCCTGTGAAGTATTACCACCTATAATGATTAAAGGTCATGTTGGATTTAGTTTTATTGATGTGTTCTCTACTTACAGTACATCCATGCCAAAGACGGTTTATAAAATACTGACTTCCCAATAAATAGACAGATGAATAAAATAAAATACATCTAGATATACGTATTACCCTTTTACAGTATAAATTCTGTGATTCTTTTCTTATTTGACTGAGATTTTAGGATATTACTTTGATACCTTCTAATACTTTTCCTGCTATTATCCCAACTTTAAAAATCTTCAACAGTCCACCAAGTACAAATATCCACCATTAGAGTGGCCATTCACTAATGTTAAATAGCAGTGTTAATACCTGAAGTTACTGTAAGTGAAATACTTAAATTTGTGCTTGTGTTCACTGTAAAGTAATGTTCCTAGAATTATAAAGTGCAACTACAAAACTAAGGTATACTTACAGTAATACATTTAAATGTAGTGCACTTTCCCCCACCCTCTGGGAGATATGGCAACTACTGTGTGTGTGGTGTGTTACCTGTGTCTCACAGGAGGCCTGTACCTCTGCTGCTGGGAGCCTGGGGTGTATCTGATCCATCTTGTGACAGCGCCTCTACCTGTGCGGGATCCTAACAATGTTGGATAACCCTGTACAAGACAGTATATAAGTAATTCACACTGGTATAGTATAACAAGTTTTACTGAATGCATAATGATAATACAAAACCACTCAGGCCTCACAGGGTTGTAATCCCCACACTGTGCCCCCAACACCGTGTCTACACCCTGGTGGGGTTTACCCCAAAATACTGAGGTGCCCCATGGCACCAACCACCCTGGTGTCCCCAGAGCAACCCACCCAAAGTGTGTGTGTGACAGCGCTGCCCACACCCACGTGTTATTGTTGATGCACTTGTGGAATGTTGGTATACCTTCCAGGTGCTCCAGCATCTGGTATCACTGACTGAAGATAAGGGATCCACTGATCAGTGATGTTGTCTGCAATGGCGTCTGCCTCCACGTGGGGTGAATTCCAGGGTGGATAATATCACCAGGCCGAGTCTCATACAACGGAGGTAGACTGGTGCCGGACCACAAGCCTCAACTGATGCTAAATGGGGGAGAGTGTGAGTTTGTTTCCTCCTCCCACTCTGTGTTGTTTGTCATCATGAGTAAATGTTAATACACTATACCCTCTGCATTTGTGTTCTTTTCTTCATATGAGGTTAACCAGGAGTCCACGCACCTGAGGAATCCTACAAATGGAGTGACAAACTGAACAGGGGAGTAGGGGCCTAGCTGGGGCCTCTGGGGGTCCCTGGCATAGTACAGGGGTCACAGACGCCCTGCACACACAACCTACCCTATCCTGGTCCCAGCTCCGACTGACTAGCATAGGGCAGACACGCCAAATGTATCCTTTCTGGTGTAGGGGAATATTTCAGCCCTATTTGCTGTACTTCCATGTAATCCGGCCGCCCCTATGGCCTTCTGGGGATTGTAGTCCCCCTTCTGTAATGGCCGACAATAATACAATAAAAATGCAAGCAGAAACTTAGATATAGAGAATATCAAGTCCAGTAAATGAAAAGATCACAGCTCCATTTGCGTAACCAGTTGTACAAGGGTCTAGACTCGGTTCTTATGATAGTGAGTGTCCGTCCCGCGCACTGGGACACACTGACACCACAACGCGACTGCGTGACTTCCAGGTGTTGCATGTTCTCGCGATACCTGGATCCTACAGTCTCCCACGTCACCGCACCTCAGAATGTTTCCCAATAAAACTGACTGAATGTACTACTACGGAGCTTCAACTGGCAACCAGATCGCAAGTCGCGTGTCTCTCCCGCTGCCGCGCAGCCTCGCCATTGGTTAGGCTACTTTGTCGCGAACAACGAGACTCCGAAACGGCGCAGTGAGGCGCGGACGGAGCGTGTCGTTCGTCTCGATTTATTGAATTATTTATTCAATAGTCCCGATTCAACATTATTTACTCGTATTTTAGAGTTTCGTGAAAAAACAAAAACCCAAAAACGAAACACCTAGGTTTTCGAGAGTTTTTTTAGGCGACCCGGCATTTTGCTTTCGTGGCCCGGTGCCGGGTCGCGACCCACCATCTGGGAAACGCTGGCTTACAGTATCTTTCAAACCCATCAATACTAATGAGCTTACAATACAGTGCATAACCTCTGACCTCAAATAAGCTAGTTACTATCTTAAGGGTCATTTAAAGCAGCAATATGACTTTCCAACTTTTTTTTCTTTCTTTTTTCTTATTTTAATATGTAAAGCATATGATGTTGTATAATTTTACATTCTTTCCTAAGCTAGCTTTGGTGCTCCTGTTCTAAATCTGTTAAAATCCCGATTGTTTGCCTAACATAATGGCCGCTTCAGTCAGTGTAGCTCAGCAGCTACAATGTATCCTCATATTACTAAGGTAACATTATCTATTATTTACAGCTCAAACTGCTGGGAACATTTCCAACAAATTATCCCAAACAGGAAAGTGTTGCAAAGACCTTAAACTGTTTGGGAGGAAGGCTAATGCCTGCTATAGGAATTCAAGGATGCTTTAAAACGTATTAAAAATGGCAGTAAGAGTTGAATTAAAAAAATAAACAGTTACTATTATTTAATAGTACAAACATGTTTTGCAACTTTAACAGTAAGACTGCATATGTTACACTTTTTACTAGGATGTATCTCAGAATTATTGTTAATTTTAAAAAGATATGGGTCACAGCAATCAGAAGTCCTTATCATATTAACACTACAACTTGTGCCGTAGTAACAGTAAATAACCTTAACAACATTTCAGCTATTTGGAAAACCTTTGTGCACTAATTACTTCAATCATCATTGATTTGAGGCACATATTTGTGTCATCCACCATTAACCATGATGTCATGAGATTATTGTTTCTGCAAGGTGAAACAAACATCCATCTCCTAGATCTGACTTGTAACTGCAAGGCATTCCCTGTTGTGCTTTTGTTTTGTTCATTCTTACATGTCACTCGTTTAAAAAAAAAAAAAAAAAAAAGAGAGTGTATGCATTGTGTTGGACCTGCATTTAATGTAGATATAGTAAGCTGAATGTACAAAGAAAGTTTTTCCCATTTGGATTCATTGATGACTCATTGATAAACTTCTAAAGGCTGACAGGGAAATACAAATCCATCCTGTCTTGCACTTTTGAACTGAATGCTAAAACTTGAAGAGTGACATGAGGGAATCCAAGAGGGACTTGATATATCTGCCAAATCTGCAAAGAAAACCAATATCAGACTATGGAGAGGTTACAGATAATGGTCAAATAAGGAGAATGAAGAGAAAAGTGAGATAGCGATGTCAGAAGTTATACTATGTTAGATAAGCCAGAATCCATGAGAATTCTGGAAATTTCAGACTTATGTTTTGAAAAGTCAAATAAATACACTAAGACCTGTCAATCTAATTTATACAGCAGATAGGGATTATGCACTGTAACACTGCTGATTTCACACGGACCAGAATGAGTTCAAGGGAACAACTACATACAGTAAGTAAAGAGATGAACAGCAAACCCACAACTTCACATTTCTGTCCTAATTGCATTTATCCATCCAATATTTCATACATATGTTGAAAATGTGCATGTAGCATCCTGCCATATGCAGGTGTAGCAGCTGTTAATGCTCCCACTGGCACCTTGCAGCAGGAAACACACAATGCACCAGTGAAGCAGACACCATTGTAATGGCATTAGCAGCACCAAAAAAATGGTGGGGCCAACGTGCTATTGCACCAGCAACATTGTGTGCAACAACACACACTACATCTGTATTATATAAAGGACCATATTAGCTAAGCAGTGTTATGCCTTAAGATACCCTCCATCATTGCAAGACATCTTTACAGCACATTAGACCTATGGCCCATATTTACTAATTTCATAAGAGACCTTCCGGCAGTGAAAGAAACCTTATGGCCTATTCATTTGAATGGGTCGTAAAATGTCTTAAGAATTAGCACTGTTTGTTAACTATGGGCTTCAGGGGAAAATATTTTTAGGGACACAGCAGAGAAATAATAGATTTTACAGCTAAAAATTAGGTCGTCTTCCCCATAACTAGGTTAGTCAGTATGAAGCTGAGGAGTTTTTTTTTTTTTTTTACATTGGTCTTGACAGTATTAAAGCCAATGGGACTTAAATAAGTTTCTCTGTGATAGTGCCCCGGTTAGCACTATTGCAGTTTAACCCATTAGGTGCCCCAGGACATAGTCACTTCATCATGGGGACTGGCACTCCAGAGACCACATGATGTAGTGACTACAACATGCCCAACTGAGGTTTTTTTTTAATGTCTAGTTTGTGCTCCCATGGTGCACTGGACGCGATCTGCCGAGTGAGGAAATGGAGGAGAAAGATTTTTCCCTTCAACTTCCGTTTTGTGAATAGTGGCAAACATGCTCACGTGACCGGTACTTAAAGTGGTCAAATTACTGCACTATGCTGGATGGGCCATGGCAATCAAGCACCATGTCCCCCTTGGCACTGTAAGGATTAAAGCAGTGGTTCCCAAACTTTTTGGGTTCAAGGCTCCCCAATGCGATCAGGATTTTTCCACGGCGCCCAAAGTAAAAACAAAAGTGTATATACATACCTAACAGTTGCAGTGCGCAGTTGGTGTCTCTCTCAGGCACACACTCTCACTCTCTCAGACACACACTCTCACTCTCTCAGACACACACTCTCAATCTCTCAAACACACACTCTCACTCTCTCAGACACACACTCTCACTCTCTCACATACACTCTCACTCTCTCACACAGACACTCTCACTCTCTCAGACACACACTTACTCTCTCAGACACACACTCTCACTCTCTCAGACACACACTCTCACTCTCTCACACACCCTCTCACTCTCTCACACAGACACTCTCTCAGACACACACACTCTCTCAGACACACACTCTCTCAGACACACACTCTCTCAGACACACTCACTCACTCTGACTCACTCTCTCAGACACACTCTCACTAACTCTCTCAGACACACACACTCTCTCACTCTCTCAGATACACACACTCTCACTCACTCTCTCAGGCACACACACTCTCACTTACTCTATCAGACACACACACTCTCACTCACTCTCTCAGACACAAACACTCTCTCACTCTCTCATACACACACACTCTCAGACACACACACTCTCTCAGACACACACACTCTCAGACACACAGACACACACACACACACACACACGCACGCACGCACGCACGCACACACACACACACACACACACACACACTCTCAGACACACACACACACAGACTCAGACACACACACTCTCTCAGACACACACACTCTCTCAGACACACACTCTCTCAGACACACACACTCTCTCACTCTCTCAGACACACACTCTCTCACTCACTCTCTCAGACACACACACTCTCTCACTCACTCTCTCAGACACACACTCTCACTCACTCTCTCAGACACACACTCTCTCTCAGACACACACACTCTCTCAGACACACACACTCTCTCAGACACACACACTCACTCAGACACACACCCCCTCTCAGACACACACACTCACTCAGACACACACACTCAGACACACACACTCACTCTCTGACACACACTCACTCTCTGACACTCACTCTCTGACACACACTCTCTGACACACACACTCTCTCAGACACACACTCACTCTCACAGACACACACTCACTCTCTCAGACACACACTCACTCCATCAGACACACTCTCACTCTCTCAGACACACTCTCTCACTCTCTCAGACACACTCTCACTCACTCTCTCTCTCAGACACACTCTCTCTAACTCTCTCAGACACACTCTCTTAGGCACTCTCTCTCACTCACTCTCTGACACTCTATCTCTCACTCTCTCAGAAACACTCTCTCAGGGAGGGAGGGGGGAGGAAAGGCAGGAGATCCATGCAGGCAGCTCCCTGCACACAGTCACATACACATACACACACACACACACACACACAAATAAATACACACACACACACACAAAATACACACACACACAGATACACACAGATACACACACACACACACACACACACACACACACACACACACACACACACACACACACACACACACACTGGAGAGCAGTGGAGAGCAGAGGCTGTGACGGATGTGAGTGACTTGGGGAGGGGGGGAGGAAAGGCAGGAGATCCGTCCAGGCAGCTCCCTGCACACAGTCACTGGATGGGCAAATCTACAACTCTCCCCCCCCTACCCTCTCCTATCACCCCCCTACCTTCTCCTATCACCCGGGGCAGAAGGGAATGGGACACCGCGCAGCCACCAGCAGACAGAGGAGCCAGGAGCAGGAAGGCAGACACACATACTCACCGTGTCCTCTGCACAAAGTGGAAGCCCCGCCCCCGGCTTCCTCTGACCGGCAGCCAATGCCCTGCGGCCTGGCCGGCATGAAGGAGTGATGGTGGGGAGGGATAATCGGAGGGATGGTGGGGAGGATAATCGCGGCGCCCTTTAGGCAAGCCACAGCACACCAGGGTGCCGCGGCGCAAAAATTGGGAACCACTGGATAAAGGAATAACCCCCTTTAATGATGAAATAGGTTTCAGGGCTTCACAAAATTCATGGGAAGCTTTGTCCAGCTGCCTATGATCAACCTATGGACTGTGGAAAACCATAGATTTAATAGTGGGCATCATTGTTTTGCCCATGTATTTCTGTGTATTTCAATGTACTGTAATGTATATTGTATGTTCAAATGCATGAAAGCGGTACTGGTTTCTTCCCACTGTATAATGTGTTTCATACAGTGCGTGAAATCAGTGGCACTATTTTTTTTACCAATGTATATGGTGTTTTACAGCATGTGAAAGCAGTGGTTTGCCAAAATGTATATGGTGTTTTATAGTGTGAGAAAGCAGTGATAACGCACTGGAGATTATGGACACTCAGGGACAGGGGCCAGACTTAGCCATTACAGGGCCCAAGGTGGCATGCTGGCAGTGGAGCCTTCCCATTGAAGTATATAAGGGTACCTGTCCTACCTCCTGCAGTGTTGCGGTGTGATGACATCACGGTGGCATCTGACCTCACGTCACCATGGCAACACATCGTCATGAGACGTTGTAGAGTCATTTAACATTGGGTCGCCATGACAACACAGCGCTGCAGGAGGAGGGCCACTCCAGAGCATGAAGGACCCCTCTATGAACACACACACACACCTCTCTCTTACCACTCTGGGGGTCCCGCATCCACTCCTCCAGCTCCCTCCTCCATGTCAGGCAGAAGTCAGATCCTGGTGCTGACAGGAGAAGGGAGAAGAGGGAACATGGGGCCCGAGGAAGGCACAGGGCCAAAGGCAACCACCTTGCTTGTCTCACCCTAAAGACCTGCTCAGTGGTTAACCTGGAATTTCCCTGAAAGGGGGATTTTAATCACTGTAAGCACTGTTTATTTATCAGGCATTGTATGCTTGAGTAGGGTAGCCCAATGTGTGGGCCTTTAGTCTTAAATTATGTATGTTTTCAGGGTGTGCTATCAATGTGCTTATTTTGTGCCCTATCTTGGAGAATTGAGGAGGGGTTGACTGCCTGTTGGAAGAGTACTTACTGCAAAGTTAGAGCATTGTTCTAACCAAATACCTCAGAACCAAGCTGTACCCCACCCCTGTCTGCGATTAGCTGCACCTGGTATTCCTATTTTGTGAATGGGAAATTCAGCTATTATAACCAGGCAGAACTGAGAGAGCAGATAGGAAACTTTGTGAGAGCCCCCGTGTGATGTTCAGCAGAGGTTCCTGAAGAGATCTAGTGCAGGGGTCTGATGTGATCAAAGTACTGGGAGCTAGTAGAGGAGAATCTCTCAGTAGAATCTGCAGTCTTTGTGTTCAGCATCGGCTGGAGCCGGTTTTAGTGCTGGATCATGGGGGTAAGTCTCATTCTAGAGACCCCCCTGGGAAAGATCCAAGTACTGTTGCAGAGGAGACCAACAAACCTTTTTCATACGGAGGAGCACTGTCTGTGGAGCCAAGCTCTGGCGGTGCCCAGATGTATGTTTGGGGCATCCAGTTGTGGAGGGTGGCAGTCCCCCCATACATCGTTAGGTACCCAGGATGTTACTAGCCACCTCTCCAGTTGGATCCGGGGAGAGATCAGGATGCTTTTGGGTATCTAAAATTCATGAATAGCCATTCAAATCACACCAGGCAAGGAGTCAGTTGGCTACCAACTACCTAGGGCTGGGTACCCAGGCAGTTACCAGCCACATTTCCCTTTTTTGTTCTGCAACGGACCACCTTTGTTTTACTGCATCCATAGTTGGTGGATGGTGGTTCAGACCTCCCCAACCAAGAAGCCAGGAGGCTACCATCCATCATGTACCAAGTAGTCAGGAGGTAACAAGCCCTTTTACTTTATCCCGGGAACAGCTGGTAGGTTACCCACTGACTGGGGTTGGGCTTTATATGAACCACTCACTTGGACTGAGGATCCCAGGATCGCCCAGCTTAGGTGGTATAATGAGGCTAGTAACTAACCTAATACTTTTAGTATTTGCCATTCCCCTTTTCTGTGAATACTGTATAATCTCTAGATGTTGGAAATCCCTATTGTCCCAATACTGTATAAAAAACACCAAACTTATTATACTCCCTATATCTGGCTAGTGTGACCCATGTCTTGCGTAAGCCCTAGAGGCAGTGGAAATACAATACAAATGCACTTTATGTTGTGTCATTTTGTATGATGCGCTGGCCTTTCTGTTTTTGTCAGTGGAAGTACAATGTTCCGGGCCTCTGGTAGTGCGGCAGCACCCTGACATGACATCTTTAAATTGAACTGTCCACATTTTGACAGAGTATAACACATCCTAGAGTTTAACAAATTAATCAACATGTTAATTCTAAATAAAAAATGTAAGTGTCAAGCTAGCCAGCTTCTACAGTATATGTTAATGCTTTAAAAATAACTTTCCTACAGGAACAGTGCATGGGTTGCATTTTTATCTGTGAACCTGTGTGGGCCACAACAACACTTATTGAAATGACAACTCTAGTTTAATAGATTAAACATCTGTTTGTCATAAGGCAATCTATAGTTTTATGGCAAGATCATAAACAAAGGCTATATTTCTCAATAGATTGAGTAAAACTACTATTATTGTTTTTATAATTATTATTACAGGGAGAGTAAAACTACTATGACAATTATTGAATAATTGAATAGCGTTATTCCATGTGAAATAAACAAGGCAAGGCTATACTGAAGACTTCAGTTATGAAATGTCAACAACAGTAGCATAAGTGTAAAAAAGGCAAAGATATGTCTTTATCTCCCAATCCCAAATTACACGCTGTAAAATAGTTGACCTTTATGAAGGGTAAAAGGCCTGCTCCAAAGTGTGATATTGCAAAAAAACTCCCTGGGGAATTTTGTGATTGAAACGTAACATTTTTTGTGCATTGCACTTATTACCTAACAACACAAGACAAGCAATGGAAGGACATGCATACAGTACATAAAGTGCTCATCTAAACTAGTGGTGGACCAGTACAGAAACAAATGTTATTGGTTGTTGGTTGCTGTACCACTTCCTTGCACATGCACAGCACGTGTTACTGTATGCATGTACTGAGGGATGTGGCCAGCACATTACTGATTAGGAGAGTACAGTACATTTTAACATCACATCTGCTGAAGAAAAGACAAAATAAATAACAGATTTGGCTTAAGAAGACAACAAAGGAGGAAGAAACTACCAGCAGTAAAGAACTGCCTGATATTTTCTATGCATTTTCATTTATTGGACAGGTGTGTGAGGTGCACAAATATTGATTATTGTACATATTTAACAGATGTTATTATCCTCTGCTGCAACAGATGAGAAAGGCTTCTGACCGGACCAGAGTCCGCATGCAGATTTTTCCTCGTGAATCATGTAATCTGTATCCAGGAGTGATAACATGTACCCTAAACATGCCGTGCTTGTTTGAATAATCTTCTTGTACGTGCATTTCTTACAATCTATATCGTCACCATATATTTACTTATTTACCCTATGAGAGTCGTGCGCTTTGTTTTCTTCTGTTTTGCATGATTCCTGTGTGATGTTGAGCCATCCACACTAACAGGCTGCAGAGTCTCTACAAATGAGGAAAGGTTTTTGTATGTCATTTATTATAATTCACTTATTTCACTATTTAAGAAGCAATTTTGTGTTTCTTTTAAAAAACACTCGGTGCACTTTTTATTTATCATTTATTATTGATATAATATATATTTTAGGATTGCATCATATTTATTACATGTATCACAAAATCACGGTTTAGTGCACAGTTTTTTGTTTTTTTCTCAATTTACATGTAATGACCGGTGTAGCCAGACTTAAAGTTTGTACTGCTGGGGAAAACTGCGGAATCCTGACTACTGAACCATAGGGAGAGGGGGTGGCTCAGAGAGTAAAAGACACTTAGTGGTACTGAGAGTTTGAAGCAGGGGAGCCTGGTTCAATTCCCGGTGTCGGCTCCTTGTGACCTTGGGCAAGTCACTTTATCTCCCTGTGCCTCAGGCACCAAAAAAAAAAAAAAAACATAGATTGTAAGCTCCACGGGCAGGGACCTATGCCTGCAAAATGTCTCTGTAAAGCGCTACGTATAACTAGCAGCGCTATACAAAAACATGCTATTATTATTATTATTCGGCAGCGAGAAATCCATCCATGGGGGTCCCATTAAGAAGTACAGTCTTCCGCAGGCAACGGTGACTTTTACTGTTCACGGAGACAGCGCATTTTGCTTTTCATGCCACGGCATCACAAACCTACTATATGTGTATAATTTGAACTCCATAACCACTTTAACATTTACAGAGCATAGAAAATCCTCCCCAGATACTTGTTAATTAAATGCAAAAAAATGTATCAAATGAAATAAAGTTATACACTCATTAGGTTTCAAACTCTCCAGAATTTCCATCCCTATTCTGCTTGAAAGGTGCTTTCATATGTTGTCTGATATGCTATATTTATGTACGTGAGGTGAAGCCAAGAGCAAACCTCAGCAAACATAAGTAATGAAAAAAAAACACATGCTGTATAATCCCAAGAAAGAAAGAGTAGACATTTTTCTTATCAAGGAACGAGTGGCCCCCACAATGTTGTATATGCCCTCTCTATATAAAATAAAGGTTTTGTTACTCTTTTTACAATTACATGCAGTATTGTGTTCCTTCCCACTTATCCTTATTTTCGGTTGTTGAAGTGGAAGATTGCGATATTTGTCTCCAGACTTAGGGAGTGGAACTCCCTTTTTCCTTTCTTTTTGGTCTTCCATTTTTGTTACATTTTGCTTAACTCCTTTAGAGCCAGATGGACCCGCAGGGTTCTGAACAGTGTGTTGCAGACCCTTCTGGCACTGAAGGGGTTAAGAGTGCAGCAGTATCCTATTTTACATTTTTAGAAATACACACACAAATACCCTTATGGCCAAAAAGACACAAATGTCAGACACAAGAATATACACAGAAACACATACACACACTGCACTAAACAGGATTTGTAGCAACCTTTCAATGTTACTTTTTGGTTTGTAGTAGAATTGTAACTCCAGGGCAGCTACATACAGTATCTTAATGACATAATTCAGTCTTTGTTTGGGCTTTGCACTATAGATCTATACCTGCAGACACATAGATGTAGTATTTATGAGAACAATATGGATTTCTATTGTCTTTTCATTCTATTGTTACTGTGAGATGCTTTTCTTCTTTAACTTATTTTTTTATTTGAATTTTCAGAGGGATAAAGGGGTATACAAAAAGAAAAAAAGGCAAGGTGAATGGGAAGGGGACGGACGGACACATACCACATTATATATATATATATATATATATATATATATATATATATATATATATATATATATATATATATATATATAGAATCCAATGCACAGCCGGCACACCATATGCAAGTAAATAAGTTTTGGTGCTTATCCCATAAAGCAATAACAGACCATACAATACCGGTTGCAACACGACATCAAGGGACAGCACGCAGGTAAGTAAATCAAAAATGTTCTATATTTGATAGAAGACACAAAAACCGACGTTTCGGTCCCCCAGTGGGACCTTTCTTGAGAAACGTCGGTTTTTGTGTCTTCTATCAAATATAGAACATTTTTGATTTACTTACCTGCGTGCTGTCCCTTGATGTCGTGTTGCAACCGGTATCGTATGGTCTATATATATATATATATATATATATATATATATAATGTGGTATGTGTTCGTATATATATAAATAAAAAAGAAAAAAATACACTGCGAAATCCTAAGCAATTTAAACTTAATAGATGCAATAAAACTCCATATATCGGAAGGTAATAACCCTTACAATCTAACTATCCCTATTCCAACCTGCTGCCTTTTAGGTCCACAGCTCCACAATAGCTGCAAATATGTAGATACCACAAGAATGACCTAGGCGCAAAGGGAGAAAAGAGAAGAAAACATAGGGTAGTATGTAATGACAATTTACACTTTAGAATGGTAAGATATGCACTCACAGAATCGTAATTTTAAAAGGCCTTTTATCCACTCTGGGATATGGTCCGGATATAGATCTCCTGCTCCTCACCAGACTTCTCAATCCAATCCACTATGTATGTCACTGCTCAGGATACCAATGATCCGTCCTCAGTCTCCCAGGTAAACCGTATATAGAAGGGAAGGTACAGGGAAGGTAAGAGACACAAATATAGTGTAACTCTATTTATTAAAAAAACATTATTATACTATGATAAGTAAAACACTCAACTTTTATGAGTATTAAAAAAGCAGTTGAGAATATTAGGAGTATCTCACACTCATCCTGTACAGCAGATAAACTGTGTCCTGCAGTCCTGCAGTTTGGTATTTCGATATACCTGACGTCTTCTATAAAGTCTCTGTTGATACAGCTGACTGTGGTGTGCGGTCTGCTGTTAGTACTTGCCGCCCATGCACCAGGTTCCTCGGTACACAGCTTCCACTTCCGTGTCTCACAGACGTGAGACTTATACCTGGGTATCGCGAGGTTTGCCACCTCCTCCTCCGGTGACGTCACACGTTTGCCGGTACAGGTTTAGAGTGTGCAGATCTCTCCACACGTCTTCTCTGATCTGTGAACACTGATAGAAAGAACCAGTCTGCCCTATGCGTTTCTCCGTTTAGGCTTCGTCAGGGGATGATCGTCAGGGTTAGGGTGGTTAGGGTTATTGGGTGGTTAGGGTTGTTGTGTGGTTAGTGTTAGGGTGGTTAAGGTTAGGATGGTTAGGGGGGTTAATATTATTGGTTAGTTAGGGTTAAGGTGGTTAGAGTTAGAGTTATGGTGGTTAGGGTTATTGGGTGGTTAGGTTTAGGCCGGTTAAGGTTATTGGGTGGATATGTTATTTGGGTGGTTAGGGTTAGGGTGGTTAGGGTTATTGGATGCTTAGAGTTAGGGTGGGTTAGGGTAGTTAGGGTTATTTGGTGGTTAGGTTTAGCATGGTTACTGTGGTTAAAGATATTGGATGGTTATTGTTAGGGTGGTTAGGGTTATTTGGTAGATATGGTTAGGGTGGTTTGGGTGGATAGGGTTAGGGTTATTGGGTGGTTAGGGTAATTGGGTTGTTAGGGTTATTTGGTGGTTATGGTTAGGGTGGTTTGGGTTATACGGTGGTTAGGGCTAGGGTGGAAAGGGTTATTTGGGTGGTTATGGTGTTATGGTGGTTAGGGTTAGGGTGGTTAGGGTTAAGGTTAGGGTGGTTAGGGTTATTTGGTGGTTAAGGTTAGGGTGAGTAGGGTTAGAGTTAGGTTTTGGGTGGTTATTGTGGTTAAAGTTATTGGATGGTTAGGGTTTAGGGTGGTTAGGGTTATTAGGTAGTTAGGGTAAGGTTGGTTAGGGTTATTGGGTGGTTAGGGTTATTGGGGGGTTAGGGTTTTTTTGTGGTTAGGGTTATTGGGTGGATAGGGTTAGTTTAGTTAGTGTTATTGTGGTTAGGGTTGTTAGGATTGTAAGGGTGGTAAGGGTTATTGGGTGGTCAGGGTTTGGGGTTAGGGTGGTTAGAGTTAAAGTGGTTAGGGTTATAGGGTGGTTAGGATTAGGGTGGTTAGGGTTATTGCATAACTGGGTTAGTGCGGTTAGGGTTGGGGTGGTTAGGAATAGGATGGGTAGTGTTATTGGGTGTTAGTGCTAGAGTAGTTTGGGTTAGGGTTAGGTTGGTTAGGGTTATTCGGTGGTAAGAGTTAGGTTTTGTAGGGTTAGGGTGGTTGAGGTTATTGGGTGGTTAGGGTTAGGGTTATTGTGTGGTTAGGGTTAATGGGTGGTTAGGGTTAGCGTGTATAGGGTTATTGGGTGGTTAGGGTTATTGACTGGTTAGGCTTAGGGTTTGCGTGGTTAGGGTTATTTGATTGTTAGGGTTAGGGTGGTTAGGGTTAGCGTGGCTAGTGTGGTTAAAGTTATTGGATGGTTATTGTATTGTATTGTATGTCTTTATTTATATAGCGCCATTAGTGTACATAGCGCTTCACAGTAGTAATACATGTGGTAATCAAATAAATAACAGATAATATAAATAACAGATCATGGGAATAAGTGCTTTAGACATAAAAGTAACATTTCGGAAAAGGAGTCCCTGCCCCGAGGAGCTTACAGTCTAATTGGTAGGTAGGTAGAATGTACAGAGACAGTAGGAGGGAGTTCTGGTAAGTGCGTCTGCAGGGGGCCAATCTTTATGTATCCTGTGTTCAGAATATCCACAGTGCTATTCATATGCTTCTTTAAGCAAGTGTGTCTTAAGGTGGGTCTTAAAGGTGGATAGAGAGGGTGCTAGTCGGGTACTGAGGGGAAGGGCATTCCAGAGGTGTGGGGCAGTCAGTGAAAAAGGTTTAAGGCGGGAGAGGGCTTTAGATACAAAGGGGATAGAAAGAAGACATCCTTGAGAAGAACGCAAGAGTCTGGATGGTGCATAGCGAGAAATTAGGGATGAGATGTAAGGAGGGGCAGAAGAATGTAAAGACAGCAGGAGGTTACAGTAATCAAGACGGGAGAGAATGAGGGCCTGAGTCAGAGTTTTAGCAGTCGAACAACAGAGGAAAGGGCGTATCTTAGTTATATTGCGGAGGAAAAAGCGACAAGTTTTAGAAATGTTTTGAATGTGAGGGGCGAATGTGAGAGAGGAGTCGAGTGTGACCCCTAGGCAGCGTGCTTGGGCTACTGGGTGAATGATTGTAGTTCCAACAGTAATGTGGAAGGAGGTAGTAGGGCCAGGTTTGGGAGGAAGTATGAGGAGCTCTGTTTTAGCATGTTGAGTTTAAGGCGTCGGAGGGCCATCCAGGATGATATAGCAGAGAGACATTCAGAAACGTTGGTTTGTACAGCAGGTGTAAGGTCAGGTGTTGAAAAGTATATGTGTGTGTCGTCGGCATAGAGGTGATAATTAAACCCAAAAGATGTTATTAGGTCACCTAGAGAGAGTGTGTACAGAGAAAAGAGAAGAGGACCCAGGACAGAGCCCTGGGGTACCCCCACAGAGAGATCAATAGAGGAGGAGGAGGTGTTAGCAGAAGAGACACTAAAAGTACGATGGGAGAGGTAGGATGAGATCCAGGATAGAGCTTTGTTACGAATACCTAGAGTATGGAGAATGTGGAGGAGAAGAGGGTGGTCCACTGTGTCAAATGCTGCAGAGAGGTCGAGTAATATGAGCAGAGTGTAATGACCTCTGTCTTTGGCAGCATGGAGGTCGTCAGTTATTTTAGTGAGGGCTGTTTCGGTGGAGTGAGCAGTGCGTAAGCCAGATTGTAGAGGGTCTAGGAGAGAATAGGTGTTGAGAAAATGGAGCAAGCGAGAGAATACAAGACGTTCAAGGAGTTTAGAGGCAAAAGGCAGGAGGGAGACAGGTCGATAGTTAGAAAGACAGGTAGGGTCAAGCTTGCTGTTTTTGAGTAATGGTATGACTGTTGCATGTTTGAAGGAGGATGGAAAGGTTCCAGAGCAGAGGGAGGAGTTAAAAATGTGTGTAAGCGTAGGGATTATAGTAGGAGCTAGAGGTTTTAGGAGATGGGAGGGAATGGGGTCAAGAGGGCAAGTGGTAGAGGGAGAAGAGGTTATGGTTAGGGTGGTTAAGGTTATTGGTTAGATGTGGTTAGGGTTAGGGTTAGGGTTATTGGGTGGTTAGGGTTATTGGGTGGTTAGAGTTATTGGGTGGTTAGGGTGGTTAGTATTATCGTGGTTAGGGTTGTTAGTGTTAGGGTAGTTAAGGTTATTGGGTGGTCAGGGTTTGGAATTAGGGTGGTTAGGGTGGTTAGGGCAAATGTTTTGTGTATTACTTGATGAAGATAGAATATTACAGAAAATAAAGAAATAATGACAGATGAAGAAAGAAAAAGGTGATAGAAGAATTTTGTTACCTGTTCCAGATCTTCAAGGTCGATTACGTTGGATTGATTTTGATGACATCGTGGCACGAGAGCTTCCTGATACCCCTGGATTAGGAGAAACAACACTTCTAAACGTAAGTCAAATACTGAATGCATGTAAAAAAAAATGTTTACAGGTTTTTTTATTGCATTTCATTCTTTTAAGGTTGTTATTGCCCATTCATTGCTAATATATTAATCTGTGTCCTTTTTGGGTACAGATAAATATAGTGATAGCCAATGCATTTTTTGGCAAATGCTTGTTTTCTATTGAGCCTTATTTTTTTTTATTTCTCTTTATTGTTTGGATTCAAATGTTTGTAGTTTTGATGGCTTGTTTTTATGTATTTTTTTTTTAATGATTAGTGTTTTTAATTAATTAACTCTTTTGTTGGCTCCTTGTTGGAATTGATGTGTTGGCTAGTGGTTTTATTAATTAATTGTTTTGTTGGTTACTAGTTAATTTATTTAATTGTTGTGTTGGTTAGTGATTTTATTAATTGAATTTGTTGGCTAGTGCTTTTATTTATTGAATTGTGGTGCTAAGGTGCTTGTGTATGTTTTATTATTGTGTATTTTGGGCCTTCATGTTTTTTTATTAGGGTTACCATTGACTGCTATAGTAACTTATCATGTCCATATTATATGGGTATGATGTACTGTACCACTATGCCAATCAGTGGGTACAGGGTGGGTATAGTGGGTCCGGGGTGGGTGTTTAGACCTCTCGGTGGGTAGAGGGGGAGGGTGAGTTAACCCCTTAATTACTACAGGTGTTATTAACCGCTAAGGTGATTAAAGGGTTAGGGGACATTAGATTGCATTTTTGTTTGTATTCTTGCTGGCATCGGAGGACATGGCCCTACAGTATGCTGACGAGGATGCTCTTCGTGGTGGCAGGGGTAAGTAGAAAGGTTTATTTACTTTATTTCTGCGACATGACTAATGTTTGATTTAATAATGGGCAAATGAACAATTATCCATACCTGGATAATAATTATTTTGGCCATTACTGTATTGTGTTGGGGGGGGAGAGGAGGTGTATTTATTGCTAAGTATTCCAAATTTAATTTTTTGATACAGGATTGGTAATGCAGGCCAGCGGGGACCCGTGGGGACCATCCAAAGACCCCCAGGCACCCGCGGGGACCACCTGAGGACCCCCGCACACCCGCGGGGCCACTCAAGGGCCCACAGACATCTGTGGGGACCACCTGAGGGTCTCCAGACACCCACAGGGCCCACTTGGAGGCCCAAGGGCACTCATAAGTACCACCCGAGGAACCCGACACCCAAGGAGACCACCCGAGGGCCCACAGACACCCGTGGGGACCTCCCCAGGACCAACTGGATACCTGCGGAGACCACATGGAGGCCCACAGACACCAGCGGGGACAACCCGGGGTCCCCGCCGGCCTCTGGTATCAATCATGTGTATAAAAAAATGGTTTGTTTATTGGTGTTTAGTACATATTGTAATGTTTATTGGGGGCCGGCAGAGAGGGTGAGTGAAGGGCCAAGTACCCGCTTCACTCCCCCCCTCTGCCCTCAATAAAGCTTTGATTGTGTCTTAACACCTTCATTCATCATTTGAGGTTCACACTGTCCAGATCTTCTCTCCTCTCCCTGTTCATGTGGCGGTCATGTATCGCCCACCTACCTCTACTCATCCCCCTTCTGCCTTTCTCTCTCACTTTGAATCCTGGCTCTCTTTCTTCCTCTCCTCAGACTCCCCTGTTCTACTCCTTGGGGACTTCAATTGCCACATTGATGACCCCTCTCTCCCTTGGGCTTCCCGCTTTCTTTCTCTAACCTCTTCTTTTGGCCTTCAACAGTGGACTGCAGCCAGCACCCACAAGGATGGCCACTACTTAGACCTGGTTTTCACTAAAAATTTCTCTCTCTCTGATTTCTCCATTTCCCCTTTTCCTCTCTCTGACCATCACCTCATCTCATTCTCTCTATCTCGCTTCTCAACTTCTCCACCTCCATCTACACCCCGGTTCTGCAGAAACCTGCGCTCTATTCACTTACCTGACTTTGAGTCCACATTACACTCCTCCCTCTCCTCTCTCAGATCTGCTACAGACCCTGACAAACTGGTCAGGAACTACAACTCTGCCTTGTCCTCCTCTCTTGATCTACATGCCCCGCTTTCTCTCTGCCGCACTCGCCCTTTTAACCCTAGACCCTGGTTAAATTCCCACACGCGCATGCTGCGTTCCTCCACTCGTTCCTCTGAACGCCTCTGGAGGAAATCTCATACTCTCGCAGACTTCCTTCACTACAAATTTATGCTTTCCTGTTTCAACTCTGCCCTCTCGCAAGCTAAACAAGCCTACTTTTCTTCACTAATCAACATGCACAAGTCTAACCCACGCCGACTGTTCTCTGTCTTTGATACTCTACTCAAACCACCCTCCGCTGCCTCTCCTTCCTCCATCTCCGCTCAGGACTTTGCTGACTATTTTAAGGAAAAGGTGGAATCCATACGTCAGAACATCCCCTCTGTTTCTTCCTCCCATCCTACACCTCTTCCTAACTCTCCTCCTGCCTTCCTTGACTCTGTTTCCACTGTCTCAGAGGAGGATGTGTCGCTGTTGATCGCCTCTTCTCCCTCTACCACTTGCCCTCTTGACCCCATTCCCTCCCATCTCCTAAAACCTCTTGCTCCTACTATAATCCCTACGCTCACGCACATTTTTAACTCCTCCCTCTGCTCTGGAACCTTTCCATCCTCCTTCAAACATGCAACAGTCATACCATTACTCAAAAACAGCAAGCTTGACCCTACCTGTCTTTCTAACTATCGGCCTGTCTCCCTCCTGCCTTTTGCCTCTAAACTCCTTGAACGTCTTGTATTCGCTCGCTTGCTCCATTTTCTCAACACCTATTCTCTCCTAGACCCTCTACAATCTGGCTTCCGTACTGCTCACTCCACGGAAACAGCCCTCACTAAAATAACTGATGACCTCCATGCTGCCAAAGACAGAGGTCATTACACTCTGCTCATATTACTCGACCTCTCTGCAGCATTTGACACCGTGGACCACCCTCTTCTCCTTCACATTCTCCATACTCTTGGCATTCGGAACAAAGCTCTATCCTGGATCTCATCCTACCTCTCCCATCGTACTTTCAGTGTCTCTTCTGCTAATACCTCCTCCTCCTCTATTGATCTCTCTGTGGGGGTACCCCAGGGCTCTGTCCTGGGACCTCTTCTCTTTTCTCTGTATACACTCTCTCTAGGTGACCTAATAACATCTTTTGAGTTTAATTATCACCTCTATGCTGACGACACACAAATATATTTCTCAACACCCGACCTTACACCTGCTGTACAAACCAAAGTTTCTGAATGTCTCTCTGCTATGTCATCCTGGATGGCCCTCCGCCGCCTTAAACTCAACATGGCTAAAACAGAGCTCCTCATACTTCCTCCCAAACCTGGCCCTACTACCTCCTTCCACATTACTGTTGGAACTACGATCATTCACCCAGTAGGCCAAGCACGCTGCCTTGGGGTCACACTCGACTCCTCTCTCACATTTGCCCCTCACATTCAAAACATTTCTAAAACCTGTCGCTTTTTCCTCCGCAATATAACAAAGATACGCCCTTTCCTCTGTTGCTCGACTGCTAAAACTCTGACTCAGGCCCTCATTCTCTCCCGTCTTGATTACTGTAACCTCCTGCTGTCCGGCCTTCCTGCCTCTCACCTGTCTCCCCTACAATCTATCCTTAACGCTGCTGCCAGAATCACTCTACTCTTTCCTAGATCTGTCTCAGCATCTCCCCTCATGAAATCCCTCTCCTGGCTTCCGATCAAATCCCGCATCTCACACTCCATTCTTCTCCTCACTTTTAAAGCTTTACACTCTTCTGCCCCTCCTTACATCTCAGCCCTAATTTCTCGTTATGCACCATCCAGACTCTTGCGTTCTTCTCAAGGATGTCTTCTTTCTACCCCCTTTGTATCTAAAGCCCTCTCCCGCCTTAAACCTTTCTCATTGACTGCCCCTCACCTCTGGAATGCCCTTCCCCTCAGTACCCGACTAGCACCCTCTCTATCCACCTTTAAGACCCACCTTAAGACACACTTGCTTAAAGAAGCATATGAATAGGACTGTGGCTATTCTGAACACATGGCACATAAAGCTTGGGCCCCTGCAGATGCACTTACCAGAACTCCCTCCTACTGTCTCTGTACGTTCTCCCTACCTACCAATTAGACTGTAAGCTCCTCGGAGCAGGGACTCCTCTTCCTTAATGTCTAAAGCACTCATTCCCATGATCTGTTATTTATATTATCTGTTATTTATTGGATTACCACATGTATTACTGCTGTGAAGCGCTATGTACATTAATGACGCTATATAAATAAAGACATACAATTACCTTAGCGGCTATCCGCTAAAGCAGGCCTGCACAACTCCAGTCCTCGAGGGCCGCAAACTGAGCCACTAATTGAGCTAGCTGTGTTGAAGTAGGGATATTTTGAAAACTTGGCCTGTTTGCAGCTCTCGAGGACTGGAGTTGTGCAGGCCTGCGCTAAGGTAATGAAGCTGCTTTATTGTAATTTGTATTATTAGTGTGCGAGAGCAGGTTGTTTCCTGAGCTGAACTGCATTGATTTCAGCCTCAGGGACCCCCTGCTTCCTGAGAATTTAACCCAAGCCACGCTGGGCAAGAAGAGGCTGTTGTCATTCTATACCCAGGCCTAAACTGCAGAAGATCTCGACACTGAGGCAAAGGAATCCTAAACCCACCTGAGTATCTTTGACTGGCCCTATCATAGGAGAGGTCTGTGGCTGCAGTCGGGATTACCCTTACACCATACTGTACCATTATGTATACTGACTGTGGGACAGTGAAGCCCTTTGAGATGTCCCTCTGGGAACCTGTTAGCATTATGCTTAACCCTAGGTTTTATTAATGTAGGGGACTTTGGTCTGGGAATCCATGGGCCACCCAAATTCATTCAGTGCTCCAGCAGGAGATGTCGTTTATCAACACATTGTTCATCATTCATTTTTTAATATTTTTTCATGAATACATTTTTTGAGTTATGATTACATGACAGATTTCCCAAGTTGTGGTCTCTGTCGTTTATAAATTTAGTTGATACATATTTAATTAGTTTTATGATATACAGGTTTTTGATTGTTTTGAAAATATTTTTTATTTTATTGAAATTCTTTAGATGTCATATAAAAGGTTTTGCATTATTTTTTCTAATTCATTATGCATGATTGGTTAGCTTTTAGTGCTTTGTATAATGTGTTAATATCTTTAAATATGTACATGTATGGGGTTGTCTTTGTATATTACAATGAAGGACGGGGGGAGAGGGGGAAGGAGCGAGAGAGAAAGAGAGAGGGGGGAAAGAGAAAGGGTGAAGGAGAGAGAGGGAGAGAGGGGGAAGGAGAGAGAGGGAGAGACGGGGAAGGAGAGAGAGGGAGAGAGGGGAAGGAGAGAGAGGGAGAGAGGGGGAAGGAGAGAGAGGGAGAGAGGGGGAAGGAGAGAGGGAGAGAGGGGGAAGGAGAGAAGGAGAGAGGGAGAGAGGGGGAAGGAGAGAAGGAGAGAAGGAGAGAGGGGGAAGGAGAGAAGGAGGGAAGGAGAGAGGGGGAAGGAGAGAAGGAGAGAAGGAGAGAAGGAGAGAGAGAGAGAGAGAGAGAGAGAGAGAGAGAGAGAGAGAGAGAGAGAGAGAGAGAGAGAGACAGAGAGAATGAATTATCTGCACTGGGATATTATTAAAAGCTGTCAAGATGAAGACAAAGTATAGCATACAGTATTTATTAAGCAGAGTGAGTGCATTTCTTACCCTTTGTCCATTGAGATTTTGGCAAAACAGTATTACACTATTTCTCTTTTCTTTTTTCTTCTTTTCTTCCAGTGAATTGCGCCTGGAGTCATTCTTTTCTAACCTCATGTTAAGCCTATGCTAATGAGATAACTGACGGCCAATGATTTTGCATATAATTACTTATACTGTTATGCATTCTACTCAGGGAAAATAACACCCGTAAATATTTGAGATGTGAGGCTGATAGTTTGCTTAGGATCTAGGACCACATCTGAGAATGAATCATACTTAGCAGAACATAGTAAGGAAGATACTAAACTGTCTTGTGTAATGTAGTTTTACCATGTAAAATCGTATGGGCTGTAAAATGTCAATGCAAAAAAATGTGTGAATTCTTGCTGCAACAACAAAAATAACAGATACAGAAATAATACATTTAGCGGTGCTCCTTTAATACTTTAGTACACCATTTAATGATAAAATAAACTACTACTTCAGATATATAGATGATCTGTTTATCCTATTGGAGGGTACCTCTCATTGAAGTTTTTGACTATCTTGACTAATTACAGATTCTAGTACGGTTTACCAAAACATGGAGTGACAAACAGATCTAATTTCTGGATATCTTATTGTCATTAGAAGAGGGTGTCTTTCATAGGGACTTATATCGGAAACCAACTGATAGAAATGCCACATTGTTTTGCATGAGCTTTCATCCAGAGGCGCTAAAAATTATGTTACCATTCTCCCCAAAAATTAGGGACACAAGAATTATTGATAGGCTCTCTAATTTGGAGACCGTGGACCGGTACCGGTCCGTGGCCTGTTAGTAACCGGGCCACACAGCAGGAGGTGAGGAGCCACGGGTAACAAACGTATCAGTTAGTGAGCTAGCCAACACGCATCTGGTGTGAGCTCCGCAATTCTGTATAAATTTCCGTTTTGCCTGTGAAGATTCTGACAGTCTGAAAGCACAGCCTACGAGCCTATCAGTCCATCTGGTAAGGGTGCAACATCATATCCGGTACTGACGTCACACCCCAAGCACCGCGCCCCATGTCACTGCCGGGAGTGAGGGAGAAGTGAAAGAGAAGCATTAGCACACTACGGCAGCCATCAGCAAGGGAGCAGTGCAGGAGTCAGCCTCACTACTCAGTCCTCGAGCAACCCAGTATAAATCGGCGTAACAACTAGTTCTACCTTCCATCACTCATCCATGACCATATGACGGGCAAAGGCTCAGAGCACTGTGGGAAAAACATGTGTTGAGATTCATCATCTGTGACTCATCAGCTGCAGTACATGCGAAATCAGGCAAAGTTTTTTGTTTCTTCATTTTTTTTATTCATTGATATATATTTTTTGCATGTGTGTCTTGTTCTATGCAATGCAACTGATTCTGCATTATGGTGAGTTGTATAATTCTTTCATTATATTTTACAATGTAATAATAATAGAAATAAAGTGCACAAGAAATGTAATGCGCTTGAATCATCCCGAAACCATCCCCCACCGGTCCGTGGAAAAATTGTCTTCCACGATACCAGTCCCTGGTGCCGAAATGGTTGGGGATCGCTTACGTAAAGGACACCGAAAGGATGACGTTCATCACAAAATATACTGCAGCAGTAAATTTATTAAAAAATGCATAACCAATCATTGGAATGTATTACAGACTGATGAAACATTAGCAGTATTGTGTAAAGAAGCCCTGAGATTTGCATACAAAAGAGGTGCAAGTATTAAAGATATGCTTATTAAAGCTGATAAAATAGAATACTACATTACTCCACACTTTTTAAGTATACCTAAAGTGGGCTGTTTCAAATGCTACAATTGCTCGATGTGCAACAGTCTCAACACAGGGGCACTTTTAATCATCCAAGGAGTGGAAGACCAAATAAAATAAAAAGTAGTATTACATGCACTATAACACATGTAATCTATATGCTAAAATGCCCCTGTGGATTGTGTATGTTGGTAAAACTAATTGGATACTCAAGACACCCTTCATTGAACATAGAAGCAAGCTTAGTCATGCCTCTGAGGAAACGGCACTCATAGCACATTTATTTCTGCATATAAACACCCAGTGTCCTCCTTTAAACTAATGGGGACAGAACACGTACAACAGGCCAGATCTGGGATGGACTGAGACACGGTATTATTACAAAGATAAGTGTTTTGTATATACACTTTAAATACTGTGTTCGCAAAGGGTCTAAATGACTTTCTATCCCTTAGCTGGTTTTTTTTGTGGCAGATAAGAGATCTGTTTGGATTGTATGCTTTTTATTTAGAAACCTGGTCACCGTGCTGTTGTTGCTGCTCTACTGGTCCATAAACATGGTAGCCGCTCTAGAGAAGGTCAGTGGTATTATTGTAGAATAATATATTCCTCTTCATATATCAAATAAAGAGGGATGAGATCACAATTTTTAAAAAGATTTTTTCATCATTCACTAGTTCAAACTTGAAATAGGGGAAGTGCTGCTCTTAAATACTACCATAGCTCAGTCTTGTTCATATTGCATATGATATCCATATTACTCTAATTACTCTCAATGTCTCTGCAATAGGAGCGCTATGATTGGGTCTCGATGCTAAGCGACAATGAACTCTTAATCCACAGAAGCATGCCAGGGGATATAACTAGGAGAAAGACTGCAGTGTTTACATCATACACCGCACGGAGTAGGAACACGATCCGGATTGGATGGCTCGGGGATGACGTCACACATACTCGAAGATGCACTGCGCGTGTGCAGGGAACAGATGGGAGATGCATGGATGCAATGGAAATGCCAGAAGCTGAGGAGGACATCGCTGACACACCTCCGAATACAAAGAAGAGGATTGGATAAGAGTGATACCGACTTCAGCCAACACAGAGATTGGGAGACACACCCTCAGGAGAAGTAGAAACCAGCTGAGTTAATAACGCCGGACCGGATTGGAGGTTTAAGAAAACAGCAGCTACACGAGGGTGTTTTTGTTTTGGACTATGGGTATTTAAAGCTGCAGTTCAGTCTTTTTTTTTTTTTTACATTTATTTTTTTACTTCAATAGTTTCATGTGTGGAATCTCTAATTACCTAAAGAACAGTATAGCTGCAGCTCAATTCGTTTTCCATGTATTGATAGGTCGAAATTTGGTGACATATTAAAAGCTGGCATTTGTTTATAATCTGCTTGACTGGCAGTGGAAGCTCATGAATATTCATGAGCATTGCTACACTGACAAGTGCTAGAGGGAGGGCAGGGCTGACAAAGGGGTGTGCCAGAGTTTGTGACAGGACATGAAGGGGCAGTGCCTTAGCAAATGGCTGTTAAAATAGAATACAAGAAAATTGGTCTTTCAAAGTTGTTTTTTTTAAAACAGAAAATGCTAAAAGTATTTTTTCTTACTACAGAACTGATTTATTAAAAAAAACACACATGCAGGATATTGACTGAACTGCAGCTTTAAAGCATATTTGTTTGTCTAGTTATACAAGCCACTTTACAAGTGGGCCGAAACGTTGTTGTTTATGGCACAATAAATTATTTTTTTCCTTCAAATCCATGTGCCCTTGTCCATCTATTTACACTGTAAAATGTAAAACCACCAGGTATACTCAAATAAATGCTTGCAAATAAACTGCCTTTTTGTGAAGTCATCAGCATGGCTATTGTGTCTCGTTCCAGTCAAAACCACTTCATATTGCTTTACCATAAGTAAGATATCTCATGTATTTGATATGCATTTTATAATCCCAATAAAAAAAAGACAAACTGTTTCCGAGGGGTTTAAAGTCCTAGAGGGGTTTCTGAGACGAGGATTCATTAAATCTTGATTATGTGTTTCCCATAAATTGTAGAATTGTAAAAATATTGTTTTTTTTACAGTCGTTATTCAAATAATTGTGAAGATTGTAATTTCAAGATTTGTGAGCGACTAGATTGCCTTAATCTTTATATTCCTCATCAAAGCCATGTACCAACATCTATATGGTCATTTCTTTTTATAATGAAGCAGCTAATATCAAATTAATCATTTTATTTAGAAACAAAAATATTTCTTTAAATGCTAACAAATATAAAGCAGTACATTAACAAAACATTTACACTATGTCACTATGTCATGAGCATTTCACAATATACTGTAGCCTACTGTGACAAAATACAGTTTACCCTCCATGTCAGAAAAACAAATAGAAAAGTAGTGACACCACTCAAGGTTCAGAGCTAAATATTTACAAACATGATGAGAATAGCACTTAATGTATTAATAAAAAAGAATGGATCAATTATTTAGCTTCTAATTAATTATTAGCCCTTCTGGTAATACCTTAATAATACTAATAATTATTATTTAGTTGCAGTAATTCGAGCTGAGGGACAAAGAAAATTCTGCTAAATAACCAAAAAATGTCTAATGGTACGTGTATATACCAGGGTTGGTGTAGAAAGATACATGTTTTCTTTTGTGGGATACAAACCTTATGTTTAGGTACTGTAAACAGATGTATATTAAATATATTTTCTAAACAATAACGGACAATTGTAATGTAGTTAAATATGGTTTGATTTACAATTCCTTTCCCTTAAGATTGTTAATAAAAACAATAATTTACTATTTTCTCTCAAAACCTCATGCAATGTCTTTCAGACTACACCATAATTTATAATCTCTATATATACAGTTTATAAGAAGAGATACTGGATATATTTTTCTGGAAAAAAAATGCCTGTAGGACATGAGCAGGGGAGATGTCATGAAACTCAACAGTGCAAGCAGGCATTGTCCTGAGGAAACTGAGACATCAGGACATATTCTGTGTAGTGTGCATCTGAAACAGTACTCCAGGCACACAGTAAAACTGTTATATTTACAAAATAATAATCCAGAGTAAATACTCTTCATAGATTATGTATGTTGTAATGTGAAGAAGTACTGTATTTGCCTATGGATGGAAAATGTAGAAATTATCCATGGAATTTCAAATGGTGCTCGTTGCCGAGTCTGCATAGAAGCCTAAGAAAACATGACTTGTGTATGCAACATAAACCATCCCTTAGCCATGAGACGGAGAACAGCACACCAAATACTGTATGGGTGATAAAACAGATTCATAAAATTCTAACCTTATACAACAGCAAACCACGCTGGGCTCTTTAAATTTCTCTGCTCAGTGAAGGATTATTCCATCTTTGTTTATTTAAAACAGCCTGAGAAAAATGTATCTTTAGAAAATAAAAAACAGTTAGAACAATAACAACTGATTTGCAAAAACTTTGTTTATCGTGGGCGCTTGGGCGGTGCCAAGAGAGATGGTTACAGGCTAGACTTGCTCCGTCGGGATCCGGCTAAAGAAGTGTGCTAAAAGAGCCCAAGTCAGCCCCAAATCACTGCCGCAATTGAGCAGGAGTCGATCACCCTGATTCAGAATATGTTTCTGAAATAAAAGCATGCAGAGGTGAGCGAGGTGTCTCACTTCTTCCAGAGAGCCAGAAACCATGCTGCAGCCTTAGAAGATGGTGGCATCTTTCGTGTTTCCTCAGAGTCTGATCTGGAGAGTGAGGGAGATGCAGATTAATTAGAAGGGTGTAACGTTGCTCATCTCTGAATAGGAAGCGGACCCGCAGGGCTGAATTAGGTGTATAAGATAACAGACCAGAGCCAGGGGACAGGGTCCTGTTAGAGTAGTCGTGATCCAGGAAGAGGTCAAGGCAGGTGGCACAGGAGCGGTGGTCGGGGTAACAGGCTGAGGTCAGCAACAGGAAACCAAAAGAACATGGAGGGCTCAGGAACAGGATAGTCTCAGGAATCAGAACACATGGGAATGCATACAAGGCTCAGGCAGGGGCTGGTGTCACTGACTGCTATTTAAGCCCTGGAACAGGTGCAACCAATTCAGGAAGTTCAGGAAGAGACTTGCCAAGACCCAAGATGGCCACAACAGCCATATAAGTGCAAGATCCAACAAAACCCTGGACTGGAACCCTTACAAAGGGACATGGAGGGGCTTATAAAAACTGTTACAACCACCCTCCAAAAAGAAATACAAAACGCAGTGCTGGAGCTAAAACGGACATTGCTTCTCTGGGAAAGAGGACAAGCAAGCTGAAAAATAAAACAGGACAAATCATACTTGCCCAGTAAAGATGGGCGATTCCACCAAAATCTGTTTCCCGGATTTTTGCTGATGTTACCCCCAAAATCTGTTTCACTGTGTAAAATCCACAAACGGATTTGGGCGGTTTCAATCCGTGCGGATTTATCAAAATCCGCCCTTTGATATAACTCATGGACGGATTTGTAGAATCCAATCTGCGGTTTCAGCAAACCATTGGCAGATACTTAAAAATACGCCAACAGATTGCTGAAACCACGGATTGGATTCTACAAATCCATCCGCGGGTATCTGAATCCATGGAGTGTATTGATAATAATAATAATTATAAATCCACAAAACGCGAATTGCTCTTTTTGACATTGGCCCGCTGGAACCTGCAGACCAAGGAAACTGGCCAATCCACTCCAAATCCAAATTCACCTCCCAAAAAGCAGACATCTCTATTACGAGGTCTAACATGGATGAAGAATGCCTTTGCATGTCAGATGAGATCTTGGTTTTGAAGGACACCGTGGAGGACCTACAGAGCCGGGGAAGAATGCAAGATAGAATGTAAGATACTGAAAAATTCCTGAATCCATTCCTGTTGAAGATCTCCAAGGCTTCCTGAAATACCTACTGTATATAATATGATAGTCCCTTCCCTACCTGAAGAGATGACACTCATGGACAGAGGGCATAGGGTGCTGGCATCACATTCTCCTGACCCTAACTGGAACAGATGTGATAGTTGCATTTCATTACTTTTCTGCATAAGACCGAATTCTGAATGGATGCAGAACCAGAGGAGATCAAGTCATTGAAGTCTTCAGTAACCTGTCCAGAACAACAATCATCAAACGGAGAGAACTATGAGAAATTACCACTACTCTAAGAAAGATAGGCATTAGATACAGATGGGAATTCATTTCAAGCTCTGTCATGAAGGATGGTAAGCAGATCTTCATAGAATCCTTGGTGTTAACTCACCTGAGAAGAAGAGAGTTGGAGTGGTGACAAATTAGAGATGACTAAAGAAGGGATACTTCCGAAGATCCAAATTTGTTAATTAATGACCCAGGGATGTCAACAATTCCCCATCTGGACTTGTAAAATGTGGGATTAAATAATAATGACATGTGAAGGCCCTAATCCCCCCTCCCCATCCCAGGAAGGTATGTATCCATCCATTCTTTGTACACACAAGGGGTAATATATGGTCCCCACGTCTCCTTGGTTCTCTTATATGGGGGGTAAATGAATGGAGGGTAAGAAATTAACGGAGGGGCTATAATACTCCCCCAGTAAAAAAGACTTGCAGTTTATTGTGACTTACAGTTTTCTTTACTTACCCTATTCTATTCCTCATTTCCCCAGTTCAAAAGTATATATTGCTAGCCATAGGTTCTCTTGGGTGCTGGTAGTGGATCCAGGTAATATGCGGAAACAAGAAAAAAGAATGAACATATAGGGCCTCAACACTAAAGGTTCATAAAAAAATCACCGGCCATTTAAATCACCGTTTTTATGAGCGTTGGTATCACGTTATTCATAAAGCCTTCATTACCTGTCATAGCAAAATTCACAAAACAGGCGATTTGCCGGTGATCTGATGAACAACCCTCTGAAAAGGCCTTACCCGGCGAGTTGTATCTGCAGCAGAGAGAGCTGCTCTGAGAGAGCCGTCTCTCCCTGTGCAAATCTCGCCCGAAATGCATGTGTATAAATTTTAATTTTGATAATAGTTTAGATGAGCATGGGGTCTCCTGAGCTGAACTGCATTGGTTTCAGCCTCGGGGACCCCTACTTCCCAAGATACAGGCCCCGTTATGGGGTGCCGGTATCTCCTATGCATTTTATTCCCATGGTCATGTGACATGGAAATTTAAATGCATAGTAGATACTGGCACCCCATAACGGGGCCTGTATCTCGGGAAGTAGGGTGTCCCTGAGGCTATCCGCTATGGTAATGAAGTTTACTGTAAATGCATTTTTATTGCATAGGGTTCATGCCAGGGGTCTCTGGTGCTAATATTAATGTATATCAGCTCCAGAGATTCCCGGTATCAATCCTATGCAAGAAAAACAAAAAAATTCTAAGTCCCATCTCGCTGCTTCTCTGCAGGTTTCCAACACCTTTACACCAACTTTTTCTGGCGTGAGGATTTTGTGATAAAATCACCATTCTAGAGCCTAATCACTGCTACTAGAATTGCGTGAGTGTATGAACATGCCAAAAAGCGGTGATAAGTGGCTTATCACCACTGCCTCAGTGATTTTTTTTTTATGACCAATTCTTTTTGAGCGATTCAGTCTTTTATCACCCACTTATCACCGCTTACTGAATAGCAGTAGGCATTTTGGGCGATAAGTGGTTGATAAGTGGCTTATGAACGCTTACTGTATAGGCCCCATAGTGTAATATGTTTAACATAAATGACACAAATTTTCAACGTATGGTTTACAATCATATTTTTGCTAACTTGAGCTTTGTGCATGAAACATAAGTGATGCGGAATAAATGGTCACTCAGCCTTATGCTTGCATTTCAGGAAGGGAGACAAAAAAACAGAACAAAGCACATCGCCCTGTCTGTTTGTTCATAATTAGAAATAGAGCTTGAATAAAGATGGGTACTCACATTTCTATTGTGTTGATTCAAAGCATATAAGTGGCATTCATTTTTTTCTATACAGTATGTTATTGCTCCCTGAATATCTTCTCCCTGGATAGAGTGCCCTCGGGATAAGCAGTAAAGCCAAAGGTATCTGGCAATGTGAAGTATTTCAATGTAACTACTAATAACCCTTTGGGTGAAGGCTTAATGAGTCTTGACGCTCACTAAAACACCCCCAGGGTGATTAATGTAGCCACAAAATATGTGGATATTCTTTCTTTTGGATGTGCTTTATTCTGTTTTTTGTCTCCCTTCCTGAGATAAGGACCTGAAGCAAGGATAAGTCTGAGTGACCATTTATTCCACATCACTTATGTTTCATGCACAAGGCTCAAGAGAGCGAAAATGTAAGTGTAACCTTCATACTGTAGGTTCTACAGAAAAGTTGTGCCATTTATGTTAAAAGTATTACACAATGGTGAAGATTCATAAAGCTGTGATAAGTAGTTTAATGGTCGATAAATGCCCATATTGAGCGATACTGCCTGCTTTGCTATTCACACACAGTGATAACAGTGCAGTATCACGCAATAATGGATTTTTAATGACCACTAACAGCCTGAGACAAAAATGTTGTCCGAAAAGCCAAAAAGTGGCAAATCACTATTTTTTGCCGATATTAGCTATTCACTAAACAGTGAATAGCTTATCGACATTTAAAATATCTCAATATTTTAGCAACAGCTAAAGGCCAGTGCTAAAAATATTGAAAGATAAATTAAAGCAATTTTTTTAATGCACAGGATTGATACCAGAGATTGGCGGGGGTCTCTACGGGTGTCCGGGTTGTCTTTGAAATCCAGTCTTCTTTCAAGAAGAGATTAATTCTGGATCTATGAGCTTCGTACATTAATGCCATTGGGCTTGAATGTCGAATTTTTTCTCAAAGCTTTCTTGGGAGAAGACTAACGCAAACACCAATACTTTTGAAGCAATTGCTTTTTGATGTAAAGTGGCATCTGTCTTTGCCTCCCTTTCTTTTTCAAAATTTCCACATGTACACTTAGTATCACTATCCTGGAATAGATGATTCAGGTCATTAAGGGTATTTTCGTCCACCATTTCCTAATCATCAATTAGTTCCATTCCTAGGTCTAGTATTGATTCTATTCTATTGTTGTCATCAAATAGAAATTGAAGATCCCTAAGTGTTTGATCATCAAAGGATTTCTCATTCATATTCATAATGTTAGGAAGTGTTGGCTCAGTTCTTTCCAAGGGCAATCCCCCTGCTCTTGCAATCACTTATTGTTGTTCCCTAGTGTTAGAGATCTGTTGTTTTTTTGTAATATGCCTATGAAGTGTCATTTTCCTCAATAACTTTCGGAGGTCAATATAGAGTTTAAACTCATCAGGTCTATGTGTTGGTGCAAATGATAACCCTTTTTTTAAACACATTGAATTGAGGAATTGAAATCAGATGGTCTGATAAATTGTATATCCCATTCTGTCTCAAGGTTCCATTTGAGGATTCACTCCCTTGGTATTGTTGGAGTTATTCCCCCTTACCTCTACATTACATCCCCTGTTTGCTCTTTGGATTCCTACCACCCATGGGAGTAGGTCCAGTGATTGTAGAGGATTCTTTTTTGGTATTGCTCCCAATGGTTCGTTGGGGCCCCTATCTAGAAAAAGAAATAAGTAAAGGGGATAGAGCAGTTATAGGTGTTGTAGGTTCAGGATCGTCATTCGATAAGACACTTAGGTCTTGGAATAGATTAGTCAGTGGTATTCTATTATTTTCTGCATCATTAATATGGTGCTTAGAGGATTTATTTGCCCCTTTTGTTTAACACCCATTCTCATGAAATGTTGGTTTTCTCACATAATTTTCCACATAGGGTTATATGAGAGAACCCCTGTTTTTTTAGGCTGCATGACATTGTTCCAATTGAGAGACTTCCTACTTATTTTGTGTTTTACCACTATTTTATCATCACCATTCAATCACTAGAGAGGCACAATTTATTAGTGTTAGCTTTTGTGTATGTATGTATGTAGGGTCTGGGCAAATCCAAAATTTAGGACCGATTTGAGAATATATTTGCAAAGACAAATATTTGACGGTCGTCTAAATAATAACAAAAATGTGTTCAAATATTTACAGGCTAGCTTTTGATACATCTCTATCTGTATCCTCATTTTTTAAATTTAATTTCACAGTTACAGTCTGTGATCCCAAACAGGATTTCTACTAATTTCCCACATGACCACCAACAACCCATTAAACCTGTCACACACCAATGAGTTGCCTTAAGCTCTACCTGAATACTTGATGTTCTCCAGGGATATCATTTTAGAGCTACCCAAGACTTCTTATTTAGAAGAGACATAAGAAGAAATTCTAACCTGTCAGGATTGCAAAATAACAAAACATAGAGATACAGTTGCTCATATTCTTCCTCCTTTGCATTTCACATTTAATTTAATAACTAAATTAATTTCACTTAATGATACCGGATATATGTTAGTATAATGCAAAGACGTGATATTGTGACACTATCGTATGTAGCTGTACACCTACTGTTGCGGCTCATTTTATTCTAACACATCGCCGTTTTTTCCCTGGCTTTTTCCTGGAATGCGACGCACTTCACCGGGAGCATGCCACATTCATTTTGCGTTCTCAGCCACGGGTCATGCGCGGTTGACGCGCGGTTGATGCGTTTATTCAGAATGGTTCGAATTTAATAGGTTGCAATTCTTCGCGTGCCCGCCAGATGGCAGATATTCATGAATTGTAATGCGCATGCGCTTCAGTAATGTGTCGACTTGCAGGTGTTTCGTTTAAAAAAGATACCACAGTGTGCTATTGTAAATTGGCCTTGAGACTGAAGGAAGAGGTTGCAATAATGTATCAATTTAAGCTTTTCATATTAAAGAAAAACAAAGACCAGTTTCTGTTACAGTATTCTCTAGAGAGCCGCCGCCATGAGTGTTCAAGTGCAGCCTGTTTTCCAAAAACCCGACAGAAGTGAGGCGTATTTGATATGGGCCGGGATTAATGCAACAGAGGATAAGATGGCAACAGTTGTTCAAATTTATCAGTATTTTATCAAAAACTATGACTTTTACAAATTTTCACCAGCTCCTCATACGTGGAAGCGTGCAATAAGGAAAAGGTTATGTAGCGATCCCTGTTTTTATCGTATTGAGCCACAATTTATTGGAGGGTATTGGTGTGTATCACCGGCTTTTTCCTGTATCTATGATCATACAGACGGCAAAAGGCGAAAGGTCGTGTTAAAATAAACTAAGAAACGACAGTCACTGCCAAGCAATGCACCAGCACCAGCACCGGCTTCCAATAACGGTCCCACCGTCAGTGACAACCCTTGCTGTCTGTCCAGCAAGCCTGAGCCGGATTTCGCGTGCAGTTTCGATCAAGCTTGCATGTACCTAAGCAATTTCCAGCCTCATCAGCTGACTACAGGTGTAGTAGTCCCGCTGCCAACTATCGACGTGGATGATCAAGAACACTGGACTGGCAGTGGCCCAGCGCCAGCTGAATGGGAAATTCTATGGTGAGTATTGTTGCCGTATTATTTTCTGTGTTTTTTTTATTTTGACAATACAGTATCAATATCGGTGCGATTCAAAAGTCAAGCGATTCTCCTGTAAGCAATATCATTGGCTGAGCGGCTTCTCCAGTACTGTACTGAAGATACTGAACAATTGGTGGAACGCTAGGCGCATGCACATTGGAACCTTCTTGAAACGCATATGCGTGTCATTACATCGACGGTAGGCATGTGAACAGGAGACGCCCCCCACGAACAATATTAGTGGGACTGGCTGGGAACTTCTTTAGGGGGCTGACCATTACAGTAAAACTTTTCTTTTTGTTTTTCTCAGAAAAGAAAACGGCTAATGGAGGGATTTCGATGGATAATATCGCTTTGTGTAACAATGCCTGCACATTGCTGAATCGGATTTAAAAACCCACGTACCAGAGTCTACAGTTTAGTGGCCGTTGTTATTAATTAGTATAGAATACTGTACCTGTATACAATACTTTTTTATATACAGTATACTGTGTAATAAACCCGAAAAAATAAAAACTATGCATTTATTCTACATGTGTTACAGTACTGTACATACAGTATGTGTCTTTTATACAGTGCCAGTACATACAGTACAGTACAGTATGTGTCTTCTATTTTTTTTAATACTCTTGTATTGAGCATGCCTACAGTATACAGTACAGTATGCCTGGACAGTAGTGTAAATTCTAGAAACACTGTATTTTGTTACAGTAGCAAAGGAGCCAATGGAACAATGTAAAACAAATCAACATGTTCTTTTATTGGTGGAGTAAGTACAAAACATTTATTTACAAATACTGTACAATGTAGTAGAAACATATTAAGTGCACAGCAATTCAAAACATCAACAGGTGTATGGTTTACTGCTACAGTAGTGAAAACATTTATGTATAGAAAGTAAAAACATTTACAGTCAGTCAGTATGGTTTACAGTCACATGTTTTAAAAACAAATTATTTATTCATAAAATATACAAAACGCAACATCTCCTTTATTAAAGAACGGCAAGTCAAAACATATACAGTGGGATGGTGTGCAAAACAGTCTGCACCAGTACAGTCCTTGAGGGCAGCAAACAGGCCTGGTTTTCAGGGTAACCTTTGAAAACCATGCCTGTTTGCGGCCCTCAGGGACTGGAATTGTGCAGGTCCTGTGTGTGTGTGTACAGCAAGTTAAAACATTTCTGTATAAATGCACGTTAAAACTTACAAACTTTTTTTTATTAATACAAGTTAAAACACACAACATCTCCTTTATTTAAATACAGCAGGTCAAAACATGTACCGTACCGTACAGTACAGTTCAGCACAACAGTATGGTCTTACCTGTGATTAAAAAAAATCTTTATTTTTAAAATACAGTATACAAAATGCAACATCTCCGTTATTAAAGAAACATACACAGTACAGTGGGATGGTGTGCAAAACAGTCGGTCAGGCCTGCACCACTACAGTCCTCAAGGGCAGCAAACAGGACCGGTTTTCAGGACAACCTTGAAAACCGGGTCTGTTTGCGGCCCTCCGGGACTGTAATTGTGCAGGTCCTGTGTGTGTACAGCAAGTTAAAACATTTCTGTATAAATACAAGTTAAAACACACAACAACATCTCCTTTATTTAAGTACAGCATGTCAAAACATATACAGTACAGTTCAGCACAACAGTATGGTCTTACAGTACCCGTGATTAAACCAGAAAGTCCACCAGATTGTCCGTCCATGGCCGATTCCTTGCATGGCACAAAACGCCATTAATCCAGTCTCGAACGCCTTTCATTACAAAATCTGTAATTGTATAAAAGCGCCGCAATTCCTCCAGAATGGTCTTTCTTAAATTGGCAGGAAGCGCCTTTTTTACTCAATTTCCTTCGTAGTTCACTCTGAAGGCCCAGTTGCAGTACAATGAGTAGGGCACATGGTGCTTAAAATATAACAAGGCATACTTGTGGGGTGCACCAGCACTCATCACCCTATACTTCTCCCTGAGCGCCGGTGGCAGATCGCACAGGCTGATGTTGGGCACCGTATCGATGCGAGTGAATGTAGGTCTTCTGCGAGCGGGTGTGCTTGAGGCGACGGGCGAGGGTAGGTTGTCTGGGAGGAAGCTTTCCTCCTGTCTTGGTCACTGTGCTGTCTCCTGGCGTGGTCTTGACGGGGTTGTCATGTCCTCCTCAACGGCATACATGTTACTACATCTTCTGGTTGAGGGGGTGAGCTTGGTGATGGAAGGGGGTCGATGCTCCCATTCATCACATCCATGCCACCCTCCTGCTCTGGCGTCAGGGAAACAGGGGCATGAACACAGAGAAAATGATGTATACCCGCTAATTCAGCCTCTATCTTCTCCATCCGTCGATCCATCCGTTGATCCATATGTAGCATCCGTTGCTCCACATTTAGCATGGTTTCCAGAAGCAGATCTATCTTTGCCAGCACAATAGAGTTCCCGGGGATATCCACACATCCCATTCAGCATCTGGTCTAACGAGCTGCTTCTTGTGCATGGCGTGTGGACATCTGGGTGGATGGGTGCAACGGAGGATGAGATGGGGGTTCCATGGAGAGAAGTGGCAGCGTCATCGAAGAGGGATGGAGAAATTGACCTTTGGATTTCCGGGCGAGAAGCAGAGTCGTCTAAGAGCAAAGGAGAAAGTGACCCGTGGATTTCAGAGGCACCAGCGGCAGCGGCGTCGGATAGAACTGGAGAAGATGGCCTGTGGGTTTCCGGGAGGGTTGCGGCAGCGTCGAGGTAAGGGGTGGAGAAGACGGGCTGAAGATTTCCGGGACAGCGGCGGCAGAGTCGTCGAAGCGTATGGGAGGAAGTGGTCTGCGGGTTCGATGGGTTGGCTCCCATTCGTTTTGCGTCGAGAGTACATCACCGTATTTCTTCTTGACATAAGGCTGACGTCTATGAAAACCCTTAGCCTTTGGGGTCAGCAGAAGGTTTTCTTTATTGGCCTTAGCCTGTCGCTTTGGCCTTGGTGTGGAAACGGCAACTGCCTTTCGGTTTTTCTGCATGACAGGCACGGCAGAGGCGAGTGGGTTCCTGCGTCCGTAGAATCGGGGTTGATCCATGGAAGCAGATGGCATAATGCAGTATCTAGACAAGGGCAAGTTCAGATAAAGATCATCGAGTGGTGGGCTATGCAAAGTGTGTAACCTTTTATGCATTGCGGCGAGGTACAGGTGTTGAAAGTGGGCGTACTCTAATGTGAGTCATTACCGTATAAATACACCATCCATTTTGTGGATTCACTGCACATTGAATACACATCGACTAAACATCGAATATACATTCTTGTGTTTGTATTTATTTCTACTCGCAGCAATGCCTGTTAAAAAGATTTCCAAGGATCTCAGCATGCGAATTAAGGAGATGTACACGAGCGGACACCGAATTGCTGCTATCCAGCGCTGGTTAGCTACTTCTGGCCTCGTTGTGCCAGCAACCACCGTGAGCTATCATGCACACGGAAAAAACAGAGAACGCAAAAGGGCACCAAGAGTATCTAACGCGTAAGTATATTTATACAACTAAAAAAAATTTTTTTATATCAAATAATGTACTGTAGATCTACAGTACTGTATCTAATATTTTTGTTATTTCTGTAGATTTATATTACAACAGTATATATATTTTGTATATTTATATTTATATTACAACAATATATATATATATTTTGTATACTGTATTTATATTTATATTACAACAGTATATATATTTTGTATATTTATATTACAACAGTATACTGTATATATTTTGTATATTTAGATTTATTTTACAACAGTATATACAGTATATATATTTTGTATATTTATATTTTTATTACAACAATATATATATTTTGTATACTGTATTTGTATTTATATTAAAACAGTATATATATTTTGTATATTTATATTACAGTACAACAGTATACTGTATATATTTTGTATATTTAGATTTATATTACAACAGTATATATATTTTGTATATTTATATTACAACAGTATACTGTTTATATTGTGTATATTTATATTTATATTACAACAGTATATATATTTTCTATATTTATATTTATATTACAACAGTATACTGTATACAGTATATTTTTTATATTGCTGCATATTGATACTGTAGAACTGTGCTTGTGGCCTACTGTACTGTAACTCACCGGATTGTTTTTCTTTACATTGTAGGGAGACAACTCTTCTGGTGGACAAAATAAGTGAGGAGAATGATGAGAAGAGTGCATTAAGGGTTAAAAACACTCTGCAGGAAAAGCACAATCTGACTGTATCCGAAAGCAGCATAAAGAAGATGAGACACAGCATTGGATGGAAATATGGACGTGGGAGGTTAGTACTGGACAGTACAGGAGGTAAAAGTGTTGTTTAGGAAACTGTACTGTACCACTAAAATTATTTACTCCTTGTCATTACATAGCGTACCCCATGATACGGGACGCAAACAAAATCACAAGAGTGGTCCAGGCCCAGGCATGGATCGACAGTGGGGAGACTTTCCAGGATTGCATCTTCACTGATGAGTCTACTGTGTCGCTGGAGAGATTTGCAAGCTTTGCATTCCACAAAAAAGGCCGCATATCTTTGAAGCCGCGGCCAAAACACCCCGTGATGCTGCATTTGTGGGGTGCCATCTCTAGGCATGGACCAGGATGCATTGTCATCTTTGAAGGTAAAATATATCAAATATAATGTAGCCTTATGCACTGTACTTTACTAGTGTAACCTTACTGTATGCACTGTACTGTACTATTGTGCAGTTTTTTGAGCACTTTTCTGTTCTTGCTATAGGAATAATGAATAATGCTTTCTTCCAAGACAACATTGTCCCTGAGATAGTGCAATATATCACACGTGAGTTCCCCAATGGTCACCGCTTCTACCAGGACAACAATCCGAAGCACACTGCATCAACAGAGCATATCAACTGGGTGAAGACACCAGCGGAGTAAGTGCAGTAGACTGTGTCTCATTTTTCCCCCCACTGTTTTTACTGTGTACTGTATCTCTTAAACTAATTGTCCTTTTTTTCCAATGACAGATCGCCAGACTTAAATACGATCTAAATGGTCTGGCATCAGCTGAAGGACCATATCCGGAAAGTGGCGAAACCCTCCAAAAAGGACGAGTTGTTGAAAGGCATAATGAGTTTTTGGAACGATGTACTCACCGTGGAATGCTGCAATAAATATATAGACCATATTGCCACTGTGTTGCCCATTGTCATCGCGCGTAATGGGCAAGCATCAGGAAAGTAGTACTGTGCTGTAGTATTGTAAGTACAGTATGATACAGGTAAGTATGGCACAGATTTTTTCTTTCTCAATAGTCAGAGTATACAGTAATTACAGTTTTTTCTTTACAGAGAGCGCAGCACCAGCCATCAAGTTATAGTACACAGTATTTAACAGTAGTCAGAGTATACAGTAGGTCCAGTATAGACTAGTTTGACAGTACTACAGTAACTGCCTACTAACTGTTCAATTTTTTTCTTTCCAGAGAAAGCAGCACCAGCATCTACAGTAGTACTACACATCACACAATGCCATAATACAGTACGCACATTCTGTAACTGCACTCAATGAACTACTGTACTGTACACAGAATGAGGAACAAGATAAAGGCAGAAAAAATAATATTACTATGTATACTGTGTATATATATATATATATATATATATATATATATATATATATACAGTACTGCTGCGGCCGAGTTTATTTGAGCATTTGCCCGTTCTTGGCCGCAGCAGTAACCTGGCGCGCACCGGAGGGTGCCGGGCGCGCGCCGAAGCAGCGGAAGAGCGCCCTCCGATCTGGGCGCTCTCCCTCCCGCTGCCGGGTCCGCCGGGTCCCCCGAAACCCCTGCCGCCGTCCCCCACATCGCGGGACACCAGGGCTCCCTCGGGGAGCCCTGGACGCGCGTGCAGGGGGCGCTGGCACCCGATGACGCGTGACCGCGCATCGGTGACGCGCGGCACGCCGAGGGAGTGGGGCTAGCAAGCCGGGGCATCCCCCGGCTTGCGGAACTAGCCCTGCTCGGATTAAGTGTGTCGGTAGTGTATATATATATATATATATATTATACATTACAGTATATATATTACTAAATAATATTCTTATAAATGTGCATATTTCATGTTTCTCCATGTTTTACAGATGTTTTGTAATTGTTTATCCAATTTCAATCTGCCGGAAGAACTTAATAAAGACTGCATTATGTATTATTCATGATTATTTTTATATTTGTATTTTTTGGTTCCTTATAAAATAAAATAAATATTTATTTACATTCCTGCTAATCATAGTCATTGACAACCCCCCCCCCCCACACACACACCTACAGTACACCAATGAATAAGAATGAATGACAAAACCACATGAATCAGTTAATGGTTTTTTTAACTCTCAATTCTCACAATGCTGTGCAAATCAGATTTATATTTTAAAATCGAGAAGGGATTTTCCAAAGCGTTACCGTAAACAAAGCCTCAAAGGGTTGGGGGGGGTGGGGTGAGTCATGTGCAGTAATCAGCTAGCTCCCATCTCAAAGTGGATTACACGCAGGCGCAGTGAGGTGATTGACGCTCGGCTAGGGACGGATTAAAAACACAATGACTAGCTTCAGAAAATGAATGACTCTGTGGGGGGGGGAGTTGCGTGAGTCATGCGCAGTAAGCAGCAAGCTCCCATCTCAAAGAGGATTAGAGTACACGCAGGCGCAGTGAGGTGATTGACGCTCGGCTAGGGACGAATTAAAAACACAATGACTAGCTTCAGAAAATTAATGACTCTGTGGGGGGGAGGGGGAAGTTGCGTGAGTCATGCACAGTAAGCAGCAAGCTCTCATCTCAAAGAAACCCGAACCGGAACCAATGGACATAGAAACCCCACTTACAAGATGTAAACTTGCATATTCATGGGAGAGAATCTGTAACTGTGTCTTCACTCCTCTCGATAGTCCACGGATCCCACGTGACCGGCAGTAGTGATTTCTTTTTCCATACAGCGGATCGCACTCACAGGGGACGCAGATGAGGCATGTCCATGCAGGAACAGAAAATTGACACAGATAGTGTAATACGTACACACTTTAATAAAAAAACTTTAAAAACACAAATCACCCTCACTTACAATAGAAAGGGGATGATATTATGACTCACGAATGCCGTCCGCAACTTGTCAACAGCCTGATGCACGCTTGTGAGCCCTCCTGGATGGCGGTCTCCGCAACTCACAAACCGGTGACGTCAACGGTAGGATGGCCCCTGTTATATATGGTGTCAATTCTTTAAAATAATTTAGCCACACAGGGCAGCAGGATCGGCAGGCGTGCTCTCAGCTTCTCTGCTTTGTGTACTCCGGTACCGCACTTCTGGGTTCAGTTCCCAGGATGCTCGGCAGTGACAACAGCAACACTGTATCGGTGTCCTCTCTCTCTGCTCACACAGCGGCTCTACACGTTCCATAGGTTCTTCATATACAAGACCAACTAGAGTCTAAAACCATACATCATTGCCAAGGATTTGGGATATGCTTGAACTGTGTTTACATCTCCTGGTGGGCGTTGGGGATATGTTGCCTTGAAGGTAGTTGAATGTTGACCTCAGGTAGCCTCTAGATAATTCAGTGGCTGGTTCCGGTTGGGGATAAGAGTGGCTGCATACTGTGCAATTGGTGTGTTTCCTTTCTGTCTTCCCAGAATCACTGTGGACATCGTCAAGGGATTTACCATCACCCTGGGACTCTGTCTGTATTCCATATACCAACCATCAGAAACCTCTATCTGAGACTGTTTTCGTTTGGATTACGGTATCTTGGACATTAATATCAGCGCCGGGAACTTTTATTTTGTATTTGCATGTATTTTACAGGTTTGGAATAATCTGTTTATTAGTCTCCTTGGCAGCTCAAGTGGTGTTTATTTTCACCTTATTGTGTGTTTCACTGTAATTAGGTGCTTCACTTGCATTTTGTAGATTAGCGCTTGTAGAGGGTATAATATTGTTGTTGTTTGTCTCATCTCAAAGAAGATTAGAGTACACGCAGGCGCAGTGAGGTGATTGACGCTCGACTAGGGACGGATTACATAGAGTAGAGTACAGTAATTTCAAAAGGCAGTTCAACATAATAATTTGATCCCTACACCCCCAAATACAGAACATAAAAAGCACACAAATCAACCATGTGCAGGCAAACGCACAGATTGAATATCGTAATATCAAGTTTGTTTTGCAGGCTTGTGGATAAAATAACAGTTAAAAAATTCTAATTAATTTTTTTTTTCGGGGGGGCACTCATGCAAGCAGTGGTGGGTGAAGTTACAGGCGCATGAGCAGTAATCAACTAGCTCCCATCCGAAAGAGGATTACACACAGGCGCATAGAGAGGTGATGCTCTGTGCAAATCAAATTCGAGAAGGGATTCTCCAAAGCATTACCGTAAACAAAGCCTCAAAGCTCCCATCTCAAAGAGGATTACACGCAGGCGTAGTGAGGCTTTGTATCTCGGCTATGGACGGATTAAGAACACAATGGCAAGATTCAGAAAATTAACAACTCTGTGGAGAGGGGGGGTTTGGGTGAGTCATGCGCAATAAGCAGCTAGCTCCCATCTCAAAAAGGATTACACGCAGGCGCAGTGAGGCTTTGTAGCTCGGCTATGGACGGATTAAGAACACAATGTCAAGATTCAGAAAATTAACGACTCCGTGGAATTTCAAATCCTTGAGCTAGCTTTGTGTGTGTTCATGGGGGAGGGGCTACAGGGTACAGCTGCATGAAGTTCAAAGCTAAAGACATACTTTAATTTCAAAAGGCAGTTCATCATAATAATACACCCCCAAATACAGTACATAAAAAGCACACAAATCAACCATGTACAATCAAAAGCTACAGCACAGATTGAATATCGTAATACAGTAAGATGGTTTTTGCAGGCTTGTGGAGAAAAAAAAATTACAATAAAAAAAATTTTTACATTTTTTTTTGGTCACTCACTCAGGCAAGCAAGCAGTGGTGGGCGAAGTAACAGGCGCATGCTTAGTAATCACCTGCTGTCAAGCAGGAATGTGATTGAAACCAGACACACGTTCAAAGGAATGGTGTGGGAGAGATGTACTGCATTGTAGAGAAGATAAGAAGTTGAAATACCCTGCAGTGCAGTTAATTATCCTGAGCGAGGGGAGAGCGCTGTATATGCTGAAATGTGACACTGTTACAGTACTGTACACACCTATGCGTTTCAACAATTTTCAAATGAGACATACTGTACAGCATCACAGCACTGCAAATGTATGTATACTTTAAATATGCAAATTTACAATTACTGCGTGCGCACACACAGACTGTGTACTGACAAAGGTTGAACCGCGAAGGTATTAGACTTCCAAGACAACAGCTCGCAAACGCCCCCCTGAGTTTTTACACGGCTTTGCAGTATTGCAGACAGCGAGAATAAAATGCTAATATCACGAGCGCTAAAATAACGCAATTCACTCAGGGCCAAAAAAACGCACCTAACCGAGATAATCTGAGAGCCGCGGATCTAGCCGACTTATACTCAGGTCGGCCGCCACTGTATATGAGGTTGCATTAACAAACGTTTTCTGCTTAGTTTCTTTCACAAATAATGTTTTCAAATTCTTCTTTACATGGATTTAAATCAAAAAGCAGTGTGTTTGTGTATATGGGAAGTAATCCCATGTGGGAAAATTGTGGTGGTGCACTGTCTAAAAGACGATGGCAAAGCACACGCTTGCTCGAAACGCGTTAGAAGTTTCTCTGCTGTCTCTTGTATTTTTCAACATGCTGCTGATGATTCAATAAATGTTTTTCTACCTTGAGCGATCCAGTCTCCATCATCTTTTAGGCAATGCACCGCTACAATTTTACCCCATGGGATCACTTCCGGTATCTTGTTCCTGCTAGCTGTAAGCCTGCCAACTCCAGACACTGATCAGAAGAGGTCGAGAGTACAAACTTTTATGACAATATCCCTCACATTCAAATTTTTCACCAAGAATGTTTTCAGTCTAACTCCAGATGAAATCACCTTCAGTCACAAGGTGGTCTGTATTCACCACAGCTGTGGTTTTATAGACATCCCCTCTGGTGCTATCATAAGGGTTGTTTTTCTACACACTGAGAGTAATATATGACTTTTTGATTATATATGACCAAATCTTGGTGTCCGGATTTATTTCTATTTGTTTTGCCAAGTAACCATAATGTGGGACACAGATTCCAAATTGTCGACCCTGACCTGTATACTCTGTGCACTGACACTGGATCTACCGATCCGTTTTTTCTATTCTTTCTTTTTGTGCATGTAGCAGAGTCCCCCTCCTTACCTTCGATGAGGGGGAACTGCTGAGTGATGCGTCGGAGCTTCGGGCGAGTGGGGAAAGTAGTGGCGGCTGCTGCAGAGCTGTTGCGCATGCACAGTTGCGGCCGGAGCAACAGCCATCTTTAAATGTCTGCAAAGGGCATTAGGAACTACAAGCCCCATAATGCTTTGCGGGAATAGTGTAGTGGCCATTTTGGCTAGACTCCACAAGGACCACAGTGGGAATATGAGTCCCAGAATCCTCTGGGGGGAGGGAAACCTTACATGAGGCTGTCCCACTTCTAGCCAATAGGGCTCTGGCAGCAGGAGAAAGACAGGATATCCTTTGGGACAAGGAGTCAGTGTGCTCTGTCGGACAGAGTCCTGCAAGACAGAAGGCAATGTCTAGGGAGCAGTGCTTCCTGGGCTAGGCCTAGACCTTGCCCCTTGGAGATGTTTTTGTTGTATATTGTTATCATTGTTTTACTGTAATACGATAAAGCAGTTATGCCAGGTTGTATAGTAATTAATGTGTCCTATGAGGAGTCATCCCACTTACACTGGGATCCTCATACTGATGCAGCCACGAGTATCCGAACAATTGCCTTTGAAAATCTTGGTCAATACCCCAGTAATGCTGCAACATTTCTGTGACATTTCTGCAGACAGACTAATGGCCCATAGGATTAACACAGCGGGGGTCCCTGGCAGTCCCATTCTAGCTGAATGAGACTGCCAGGGACCCCCGCTGTGTTAATCCGATGGGCCATTAGTATGTTTGCAGAAATGTCACAGAAATGTTGCAACATTACTCGGAGATTACCCCAGATTTTCTAAAACAAGTGTTCGGATACTCGTTGCTGTATCTGTAGGTGGAGGCGCGGCACCGCAACATATAGTACCCCAGGCTCCCCAGAAGCAGAAGCCTGGGCCTCCTGTGAGCCTCACAGGTAACAGCAGCACGCGTACATTAATCGCCCACAGTTTCCCATAGGCAAAGGGAAAGGAGGTTACATGCATATGGTATAACGGCTAATATACAGCAGAGGCAGCGATTATTCTAACAAAAACCAGTGGCAATTCCCCAAAAGACCCAGGTACACCCAGGTACATTCTGAATACATGCCTTAAACTTTCCTTAAACTAGCCCCAGCATTTCTGCATTGATTAATGGCCTATCAGATTAACAGCGGGGGTCCCTGGCAGTCCCATTCAAACTGAATTGGACTGCCAGTGATCCCTGCTGTGTTAATCCTATGGGTAGTTAGTCAATGCAGAAATGCCTTAAACGTGCCTCAAACTAGCCCAGAACATACCCAGCACATACCCTGAATGTAACCCGGCTAGTTTAAAGCAAGTGTTAGAATAATCGTTGCCTCTACTGTAGGTGAAGTAAATGTATCACCCATTTATCATTTTCTTCCAGCACAAATTATGCATTGAACATCTGTCTTTGATATTTTCTTTCTGGCCATGAGGATTTTGAACATAATGATTGGTTTATTTTCATCAGGAAACCTAATACAAAAATGCTGGCGAATGCAAACTAAAAAAGATGGTATTTCCTAGTCATAATTTATGAATAAAGCTGTTATCAGTGAAAATCCTGTTAGAGATTATTTATCTCTCTAGTTCTCCCACTACCATTATATAGGATATACACATTTTTCTAATAATTCATTATAAGCACAAATTCCCTACCAGTGTTTTTTATTTTGTCTTTTCAATATATTTCTACTCTAAAATCATTTGGTGGAAAGGGGACACCTGCACTGTAATCTTCTTCACACTTCTAAAATTGCTGCAATTCATTGTGGTGCATTACTAAAAAGAAAATACTGTGCAATTATTGGTTTAGTAATATCAGAATATCAGAATGACAGTTCATTTTTCAAGATGTGTCAGCCTTGAGACGATTAGTTTTCTCCAAAAGAGGAGACAGATAGACACAACTATTTTAATACATTCTCAAATAAAATAAGTGGTCTGGGCTCTGATGGTTGGTAAAGTACCCACATATTCCACAGTTCAAAAAGCATATTCATGTCTATGGCAATCTATGCGGTGTAGTCTAATTAGCCAATTATCTCTCAGGATAAACAGAAAAATAGGAAGTGAAAGGGTGAAACGCGTAGAGGGGGAGATCGTGGTGTAGCCCTATGTGTATTGTGCAATAAAGTTTATTGAAGATCATCCGGGAGTTTCTACAGTCTGTCATGCGCAGTGGCGCCGGATTCCTGCCTTTCACTTCCTGATTACCATTGAAGGCTGCACGCACATGCTGTGGAGGAGAGCAGGTCCCAGACCGGAGAGAATGAATAGGTAAGGGTTTATTTATTTATATTCCCCCCTACTCCGGGTAACTCAGTGGCCATATACAGCTCCCTCCTTATCAGCTACTTGACGGATTGACACCATAGGTGCCTTACAGACAGCCGAAGCGCAGGACAGTATTTCTCATGCATAAACAGAAAAATAGAACACAATAGTGCAGATTGTACGAGAACTTCTTTATTGATGAATAGAAAAAAAATCTTAATAATGCACACTCACACAGTGAACTTTCTTTTAAGCATATGTTTTTATACATATTTCTGCTGACCAGACACACCACAGAGGTTGCCAAAGATTTGGATAGGCTTTTTTAACTGTGAAATACAGTACAGTATGTGAGTAGTTTAAAATACCGACCATCAGAGCCTCCTTTTATTTGAGACTATATTACACTTGTTGTGTTTATCTGTCTTCTCTTTTCAGTGTACACTTGCGCTCCCCTACATTTGAGAAAATGGAACATTTGAAGGACTTGAGAAACAGTTCCCTAAGACTTTCAGCAGCAGTATCTGTGCACTTCCATTTTTCTTTTTCTGCATAGATAATTTGTCACCTACAGTATCAAATTGCACTAAAACTGTTATTATTAGACACATATATAGATGCAATCAGACCTATTGTTGATTAACAGTCCAGGAAACCACAGATGACAACTGACTGACAACGCATTGCGAACCATATGCAGTTGTGAAGTACCTCTAGGATATAGATCAGTGTATACAGTGGCGGCCGCCTTTATCCTCCTGCGGCCGCCTTTAACCTCCTGTGGCCGCCACCGCAGGATTTTTAAAAACGCAGGCAGATGCGGCATTTTTTCGTCCGTTTTCGTCGCCGCGGGCGCTTTCAATGTTAAGCGCCATTAGTGCTGTGTCTTCAATGCGGCTGACGCGTGGAAAACTCAGTGACAAACGGAGAACATCCCCGCATTTTTACGGGTATGTAGGAGGATTAAAGGGGCCGTGGCTGTAGATATACTGTACCTGCAAAATACATACACATTACAACCAATAGATGGTAGTGTTCATATATGAACTGACTGCATCAATTTGAAGACCCACTATTCACCATTGAGAAATTGTATATATATCACAGTCAGAACCCGAGAGGAGGATACTGATAGCAGACAGTGAGACCACCAAGCCCAACAGGGACCCAAAAAAGATGGAGCACTATCAATGCTACACAGCTGAGGGATCACTTAGGTAACAGGAGTTGAGAAAGTCTCAGCACCTTCCCGATGGGCCAACATAATGGCAGCTAGGGAAGAAGATACAGACAGTACATACAGAGAACAGAAGTGAAACAATAGACAAAGTAATGTGTACGATGTAACAGAGACTATCAATGGTGATTAATAAAGTAACTGTTTGTATGAATTACGTTCCTGGTGCCCATCATTGCATTACTGTAATGAGTGCTCGCCACAAACAGGACAGCGTAGGGATTTGTAAACACCGACTCGAAGTCGAGAGGCCATGCCCGGTATTCAGGTTCATCGTCGTTTAGCCAGCTCACGGTTTGGAGAAAGTAAGGTAGTAGATATATTCGCCGTGATCGAGGGCAGTAGACTGGAGGATATTTGAGGTCACTTAGCTGAGGTCGAAGGTAGAAGAAGGTAGAGTGGTAGATATTCAAGCCGAGGTCAGGGGTTGCAGAGGTCTGGTAAGTAGGGTAGGTAGGGGTCCATGGTCAAGGTAACTGAAACGCAAGACAAGGTAAAGCTTGGCATGACAAACAAGGCAGGGTAGGCAAGCAGAAGCTTGTGGACAGCACTTCATCACTAGGTAGAGACTACTATGCTCAGCCGATATGGAGCAGGGATCACTGAGCATATAAAGGTCGGTGAACCAATAGGAATAGAGGTACACAACTAAAGCAGGTGATGGACTCTTGATTGTAGAGCGAATCCAAGACAAGGAGCACAGCTGAATGCAATCATCACTATCATACCACTCGAGGCGTAGTTTTGCACTTATATATTATAAGGGGAGTGCATGATTTGTAAACTTTTTTTGTGTTAGTTGAGAGGAATTTAAATTGTTTATAACTAAAGGTCCTAAAAATGATATGTAAAGAGTACAAAATGTTGTAGCCTAAACAAGATGGCAGTGTTGTTCTAGAGCTCCCTAGCAGGAAAGCACCAATATTAAGCCATCTCAAGCTATAATAACTAAAACCTTACTACATTTTAAAAATATCACTAGCTAAAATGCTGGGAATTATTCTAATCGAAAAATTCAAAAGAACGGATACAATTTGACGAGATTCTGATGGCCTGGTTTTTGGAGCCTAGGTGACACTGTCACGTGGCCACCTAAGATGCTCCACTGAAATTTAGTGCCTCCACTGTCTGCCTGCTGAGGCCTGCTGCCCTGTTGTGAGACAGGGAGAGCCCAACCTGTTCCCCCCTTCTTCCCCAACATCCACATGGGCCCTGGTTGATTGGGAGCACAGGGCCTCCGATGTGGGCACAGGCCGAGCCGCACAGTGTTTGAGGGACACTGGCAAGAACCGCAGAGTTAAGTGAATGTGTGGTCTGGATGCAGAAAACCTTAGGCCATCTCCTCAACCCTATTACTACCCAATAGAATTGTGAGTTTCCTACCCCTGTCCTGAGGCACTGTGTATCAAACCTCACTGATCCCACACAGGGATTTTGAGTTTCCGCTGTCCCCCTTTGCCCTTCACACTGTTCTGCCACCTCCCAGATCTTGCGGCCGACCCACCATAGTTTGGGTCCCTCCAATAGTTAAAAAACAAACAGGAAAGACCCCAATTAGAATACTAGCAAAGTGGCAGCCAAGACTGCATGGAGAACGTGGGCCAGAGAGTGGTAATCTGTGAGATACATAGGCATATTGTATATTGTAGGTATTGACTGAATCAGAGGCTGTGTTGCACAGTCCCTTCACAGATTGTCCTTGGGGACATGCCTAATAGGATGCTTTGTGAATTTAGTGTACTTTGTTGCCACGTGTCTGATTATTGAGTTCGGTGTAGCCTGCTCAAAAATGATTTCATTTCTCATGTCTCTCCCTCCCCTTGCTCTTTTCTCTTCTGCTGGTGACATTAAGAAGACTGTTTTTTTCTCCAAAGTCAGAGGGAGCAAAAGAGGAAATAGAAAAACACACAAAAAGAGTGCAATAAGGTTTTTACAAATATGTGTGTTAAGTGAAATCTTGGCTCTCTGAACTTTTTACTCACTGTTGTCAAATAAATGATCACATATCCAAACTGTGGCTATTTTCTTTCTTTGTGTGTGTAGATAAATCCATGTGGACAATCTGAAATGATAATTATATAGAATACCATAGTGCAGATCATATAACAAATACAGTACTTTATAAAATGTAAAAGCTGTAGAGTGTGCACTGACATTTGGTACATTCGTTTCAGCAGTATAAAAACATAAGAGCAGTAATACTCATGCCGAAGACAAGCTGCAGTGTAGTCGCCTCTGTAGGTAATGGTGCCTCAGCTCTCGCTGGCGTCTCACATGCTGGTCGGGTTGTCACTTCTGTCCTACTGTGGGATGAAACACGTCCTGGTCCTGGAGTTAGACTCATATATATATGCTCCCGGGGGGTGTCTCTGACACACGCACACCTATACATATGACATTGATGGACAAAACACTTCAGTTGATGCTGGGTGCTTTGAAGATTAGAATTCACAAATGTTAACGTAATCCAGAATTTAGAATTCTGAAACAAAACCAAAACCAACAAACCTTTACATAGTCACATAGTAGATGAGGTTGAAAAAAGACATATGTCCATCGAGTTCAACCTACGGTACATATATTACATTTAGACAGAAATTCTAATCCTGTATTTGGATTTACAGTATATTGATCCAGTGGAGACATACAAAAAGCCATGTGAAAGATTATACAATGATGTGTTAGAGGGAGGAAAATACACTCCTTCCTAATACAAGTAATAGCAGTCAGATTTCTCCCTGGATCAACATCCTTCCTATACTGTAGATATAGAAAGAATTACTGTACCGAGCGCCGTGGACAAAAGAGCAAAGTCAGCGGTGCCTGAAACAGTGTCTGCCATCATCGCTCTTTGGGCGGTCCATGCTTCTGAATGAGAACCCCCACTTTGTTAATCCTTCCAGGCGATGGCCATTGCAGTTGTGTGACCGCAATAACAAAAATGAAAAATGTTTGCTAAATTTGTATGTTTACTTATTTGGTATATCCCTATATACCCTTCCTTTCTAAAAAGATGTCTAACCTTCACTTACAGTTATCTATTGTATTTACCAACTGCCATCATAGTCCAGGGGCAATATATTCAATTTGAACAGCCCTTACTGTACAGAACCTTTTCCTTTGTTGTTGGTGAAATCTCCTTTCCTCCATCCTTGCAGACTTGCTGGCACCTTAACTAGTTGCCCTGAAGACTGCATAGAGCCTTATAATAAATGTATCAAACACTGAAAAACATATTTTAATACATGGGGGACTTTAGGAAGACTCCTGACTGTGAGGGACTTAGGACTGAGATATCGGGGCTCGAAAACCAGGAGTCTGGGGGACGCTGGACAGCTCCGGTGTAATTCTACATGCATACAGGCAAATCATGCCTGCTCACCGGGTAGGATTAAGTTACTACCGGTAGCTCCGGCCCCTGAACTCCCTCAAACAAAATAATTGTATTCTTACCCTAATACCCCACCTAAAACTTACACACAGCAAGTTTCATGAGTCTGGGACAAAGGAACCATGGAAAGAGGAAAAAGCAGGAACACTTTAACTTTTCATGTAAAGATACCAGGCCCCTGGCTTATAGTGCTAGGTAGCTGCCAGGGACCCATGGGACCCAAGGGCAAGTAGAGGGCTTAAACTTTATTATGAAGCCTGGTTACCCTTGCCCGTCACAATGTTGTCTTGTCAACATCTGTCTAGAATATAATCTTACCCACAATTCTATTATTGGAAATTAGCCAGATTCTCTACTTCCAAAGATAGAGTACGGCAGCTGTCTTCATAATCATTCATTCACTCAGAATATAATTTCTAACATTTCCCCATAATTTATGTTATAAAACATAAACAAATAAAGTTCCTGCAACAATCACACATCATGTGTGCTACATTCAAAGATTATGAATACAGTATCTAAAAAAATATCTCTAAAGCAAAGAATTCTCGCTGAAGAAATGTGATGTCTTGTGTACATTTTTGTTTAACATTTTTTTCAATCTCATTTCTCCTTTGGTCAATTTGACCTTTATCTGTGTATGAATTCTTTTCATAATACATATAAAAAATAGCTGAAAAACAATACATAATAAAGCTACACTAAGTACAATGATGAAAGGATGAATTAAAAAAATTACCCAAAGCTGACCCTACAGAAGATTTTGATAACATTTAATGGATTTTTTTAACCTTGTCTATTAGGCCGATCCTGACATTACATACCATTCATGTTCTATTTCTTTCAACTGACCCTGTTCATGTTGAGAAACAATTTCTGCTTCTTTTAATTGATTTTGTAAAACCTGAAGTAAACCTTCATCTTTCTTAACTTCTTGGGTCTATTTCTCCCAAGGAAACTCATTTATTTGAGATACTGTATATTAAATTGCAATGGAACTATATTTACATCTAACAAGAGAATCTGTGACATACTGTAAGCTAGATGGGTATCAACACTGTGTTACCACTTACCTAAAGAAAAGCTGTGTGTCGTCTGAAACATACTTTTTGCATGTTCCTCAGAAGTAAAAATTATGAAAAGTTGATATAGGAATTGACTTTGTCCCTCCTGTGTGAAGGAATCTAAAGACCGTGAGTCTTCTTGAGTGGTGTGCTGAGTTCCTTACAACCTGAGGGATGTACCTTTTTTATGTCTTTTGTTTTCAACTATTGAAAGAGTGTAGAGAATGGGTGATTATGGGTGTCGTAAAAACAACTGGGGCTTTTATTAGACAGTACTATACGAAACGTGCATGACTGTAGCAATATCCTCAGAATACATTGAATTTAGCTAACTTACAGTACACACTAGCATCACCAATTATTAATTCAAAGAACCACAGAAGCTGCAAAAATCACAGGGCAGGCACAGTCACAGGGCCACAACATGCAATGAAGTGCTGAGGCATGTGAGTTTTTTCCCCGTAGTTACAGGAACAGTAAATCTTGCTACATATGTAATACCTATCAGTTTTTTGTGTGCACGTTGGCACCGGAAAATGCTTTACCTCGGGTGAGGCGATGTGTCTATTGTCAAAACTGGTCAGGATATTTTATATCTTATTTTAGTGATCGTTGAATAAAGGCTGCTTTTATGAAGAAATAGAATATGTTTGGTTATCTTCATACTGGAGGAGAGAACCTAATTACAAGAGATGGACAACATTTTTTGCAGGAAATTTCAATCGACTGCAAATTTACAAGTTGCTTTCATCTGCACATTTCTGTGGATCTTTCTCAAAAATACAGATTCCATTTTTTTTTCCTATCACTGAATCTGTAGACAGATTGTAGACAGATTCAGATCTTCAAAAATCCTAATTCGTTTGTGGATTCCAAACCCTGAAATGTAGATTTTTCTGGAGCGGGAGAAGTGGTGAGACATATTTTAGTAGAGTCGCAAGCACTACAGAATATATATCCCCTCAAAGCTCAATCCAAATAACATATGGAGAGACACCTGTGCTCATAAAGGAGCATACCTTAGATACCTTGGAAATATGCTAATGGGATATGCAAAGTATATTTAAATGACTCACATTTAACAAAAGATTTCCATAAGCTCTATATTGTAAAACTTAAGGCACCTTGACAAGAAGGGAGTACTGGTGTCAGACACAACAGGATCAGAACACACACCCTCTGCTATGCAGCACAGCAGCTCTAGTAGTGTGCGCTAAACCAGCTGCTTTGTAGTACAACTGTCACAGCATACTTTTGACCTCTACATTACTTCTCGCTGCTCACACCTTTAGCCCCCAAACACTAGCTTTTTTTAAAAACTGACCTCTTCATGTTCCTGGTTGCCAGTTCAATGTTCCCTGTGTATAAAAAGGAGCACACCTGAAAAACCTTGGATATGCTAGTAGCTGGATAAGCTACATGTGTGAGCAGCGGGTTTAGTTCACTGTTAAGATAGCAGAGGCTGAGGGTTCTGCTCTGGTCAGGCCTAATAGTAGTACCCCTGATTCATTGGTGCCTTCGGCTTGTCAACATAGGTGTTATGGTAATCCTTTAAAGGGGGCATAAGCATTTAAATATACTTTGCATATCTAAGGTGTGCTCCTTTTGGTGCACAGGTTTCTCTCTGTATGTTATTTAGAGAGAGATTTGATGGGATATATAGTGCTTGGGACTCTACTAAAATGGATCTCTTTCCTTCCACACCATATGTCAGTGTCTGGGTGAATCGGATTTATGACCAAATCCCATGGAGGATTTGGATGTACCCCCCTGATTTCTTTAGTGCCCAATTTGCCTCTTTTTTGAACCCGCAAACTCTGCTACTGTGGGCAATAGAGTACTGTAGCTATCCATAAGAACTATACTGAATTGATTAACCTAAAGCACTTAGGACTGTAATGGTGTACTGGTGTAAGAACCAACAGGATTTGAAACCTCAACCTCTGCTACTCTGCCAGCTAAACCAGCTTATGGCATTGGCTATCAGTCTATTTCCATATATCCAAGGGATATCTGTTTTGTTGAACTTTAATAAGGATTGTAATCTTGAAAGGACTTCAGGCACAAAGTAATACTGTATCTGTACTGAAGGCTATGAGGTACTGATGCCAGGTGAGATTTAAAAAACACCGGTTTCCCCCTCACCCCCCCATTTTATTAGTACCCAATTCACAGACAGACTTTGGTATGAGGATTGTATTTGCTCTGGGAAAATCTGCGGGTCGGATTTTTTGCCCATCTCAATTTATGAGCCCTGATTTAATAGAGCTTTGGGGATCTAGCCATAAGCATTAAGCTGAGCAAGAGCTAACAGGCCAAAATCATATATAGATTTTGATCCAATTTTAGGAAATATAATATGTAGTGAAAGGGTGATAGACAAGTGACACATAAGAAGAAAGCATGTTAGCTATAATGGATTCCTCTTTCTCTAAATACCCCAATCTCGCATGCCTTTCTTAGGCATGGTTTCTTAACAGTGACATCTCACCGTTTATTAAAAGAATGTGAAAACCTAATTTTGCGACATTGCTTCATTTGAATACAAAGTTTGCATATTACACATGTATGTAGGTTTTCGCACAGTTTGGACATCCAAGAAATGTTGAATGAATGCATTGAGATGTCTTTAAATGTGAAACTACAATTTAATAAAATCACCGTGTGATAAATAAGCCTTTTCAAGATTAAAATAAAGAGGCACTAGGAAATCAAAAAATATTAGCCAATCAGAACCATACACAAAAATAGATTACATTCTTATCAAGAGACTCTAAGATCTTTGAAGGAATAGAGCTGTTCAACTTCTTCACATTCCAAAGGGATAGAAGGAAGAGTAATGGATACTGTACAGTATATACTGTATTTGGTCCCATGCTAATCTCTAGTTGTTAGCAGAAAGCATTGGCTAGTCCATGTCTAGAACTTTTATTTTGTATGAAATAGGTGCATATTGTAGTCTTGCCATTTTCAAGCATGCTACAGGTAAAAACACAGAATCGTAATACCTGCTGGATTTTCTTTGACAATATATTAACCCCTCTCCTTTTTTTCCACCGAGATCAACAGCTAAAAATCTTTGCATTTGCAGTCACAGATATCTAAACTACAAATACCCCCGGTTATTTGTGTCTTTCTTGAGTTTCCATGGAAACTATGTGTATGACTTTGCTGTGTCCTGGTGAAAATGGTTTATAAATAATAAAGAGGGTAATGTGGTTTCTCTTGGTCTTGCTGAACTGCTTCAGGCATTCAGAGAAATGAATAGGATAGTAATGTGAGGCAGCAGTTATAATAGTACTGCTTATACGAAGCCTTTATTTTTGCAAGCATGCATTATATCTCTCGTCTTATAATATGAAGCTGCCAGATTACAGTACATTGTATTAAACATTATAACCAGAGATGTTTAACCTTTCCGGAAAAAGATAATTAGCTCCGCTCTTCTTAAAATTATCGAGGTTTGGGTAATCCATAGTTTATTATTAGAAATACCTTTCAGCTTTGTTTTTTTTGTTTTTTTTTAAATAAAACCTCACATTTGTACAATGCATCTCTGACAATATAACATAGTAGTTTATCCTTCCTTGACCCTATTTGTTTGCATGGATTGATCTTTAAAAGTGATGCTCTTTTTAATAAGGATTTATTCTGATGTGGTTCTTCCTGTATCCACTCCTATACTGATGGTATGTTTAAAAATCAGAAAAAGGAAGAGAGAAAAAACAGGACATGCCACAATAGTGCATTAACTAAGTGATAGACTGATTATACTAATGATCAGGGGTGACTTAGCAGATAGTACATAAACAATTTAATATGCCATATGGAAACAATAAAAAAGACTGAAATAATCTAAAACATGAAAGGTGTACTCTTGTACACAATGGACGTTGATCCTTTGTCCTCCGCCAAGTAAAAATTGGAATCCTACTCACGGAAATTTCCTAGAACATGCGCCGTATTCAGTGGGTTTCTCTGGCAATCTGGTCCCCAATCTGTAGCTGAAACTGGATGCCTCTGATCGGTATCGCGGTCACGACTCCTCCGACTTGTCTCCGCTCAGTCTTTTTTATTGTTTCCATTTGGAATATTAAATTGTTTATGTACTATCTGCCAAGTCATCCCTGATCATTAGTATAACCAGTCTATCACTTATTTAATGCACTATTGTGGCATGGCCTGTTTTTTCTCTCTTCCTTTTTCTGAGATTTAAAGATACCATCGGGATTGGAGTGGATACAGGAAGAACCACATCAGAATAAATCCAGATTCAAAGACATTCAGGCGCCATCTAGTACATTTTCCAACTGGTTGTCAGACAGGCAGCCAGACTTTTTAGGCTGCAACTGGAACTCAAGTAATTGTACTCTAATTTAATATTGTTCACATTAATTGTACATTTATTTTGTGTTTTGTCACTAGCGCTATTTGCACTAATTATTCACTCATCTTTTTAATAAGGGTGTTCTAAAAAATGTGTTTTGGTTTTATACGGTACGTGGTTTTAGCTCTAAAATTATTTTGTGTTTTGGATTTGGTTCAGGTTCTGGCCCAAATGTAATTTGTTTGTTTTTTTATTTTTCCAAATTATGGGGAAAATCCCAAACTAAGCAGGAAAATGCCAAATAACACAATAAAGCTTTAAAAAATGCATAAAATAAGCACACAGTACAAATGCATAAAATAAGCACACAGTACAATCATAAAACTATTAGAAAAATAAAATAATATAACTGAAAACATTAAAATGATTAAAAATGATAAGGCATGAAACACCTAGAGTCAGGCACTTGGCCTGGTGTTCTGGATTTGGTTATTAATACGTTTTGGTTTTGTATTTGGTTTTGAATACAAGATTCTTGTAGGTTCTAATTTAACACAACCAATTTTGTCCATCTCTGCTTATTAGCTCAACACATAGATAGCCCAGTAAATACTGCAAAACCTTCTATTAGTTTTATGTATCAATCAACATATTGCAAGTTTGATTATTCAGTTATTAAAGAGAGTGACAGTTTTGTTGTATTATTTAGAGGTGGTAATCAATACCAAATGTGTACTTCTGCAATTAAAAACGTATTGTAGTAAATAAATGAAAGACATATATATATATATATAAATAAATATTGATTTATAAAAAAAAGTGCTTACGTATTCACTACTTACAATATACAGTACTTAGTGGCATATTTCCTGAAATTAGGTCCCAAAGATAAATAAAGATTGGAGTACACAAGATAAAAGAAGTTATCAACGCCTCAGTTTCTTATTTAACCATTTGTCATTTTCCAGGCAATCTCGGTGACAAGCACACAGAGAGAATAAATGTGTAATGATGTAATAAAACTTTTTTGTTTTGGTCACTTCTTTTTAACCCTATTTGATCTGTTTCTTGGACCTCAGGAGGTTAATTTAGCCTTAACTTTGTGATTTATGGCAATGAGTGCATTCAGTGGGGTTCCTTGAGCCCTTCTTTTGGGTTCTCTCTGTGTGCTACATTATTTACCTCTTTGCACCTGCTCACCCATTTTACATAGGACATATTAATTAAGGAGAGCAGTCTGATTCATCTGTTCTATATGAGTCTCGGTGACAAACAAGGACACAGACAATGTGATGGGGTTTACACACTTCAAGTCTGAACATTAGTTACATTACTGTTTGGGATGAAAGCCTTGGAATGGCAAAATGGGAAATGTTGCCACCAGGTTAATCTATAAACTCGAGTAAGTAAATCAAGTGATGCTGGAGTTGTGTGAGAGGAAACATGTGTTAAAATAGTCCCTAACACTATCAGCAAAAGTGATATAATTGTCAAAATGTAGTGAGCAATACTACAGTACAGCTATGTGAGGCTCAGGGAGCCACGCCGCGGTCGGCATGCTCCCCACTCATCTCCATCGCCACAGGCTCCTCCGCGCCACTCGCTTCCACCTCCTACCATGCCAGGCAACCACTGCTGCACTAGCGCACGTGTGTGCCAATCCTAAATAGCGCTGATCACGGGCGCGCGCGCAGTGCACACACAGATGCACACATGCTTTAGCATGGAAGGTCAGCCTCCTCACTCATTTCTACTCTCGGCACCTGCACCCTGCCCTAATAAAGCCCTTGCCTTGCACTCACATCCACGCTGCAGGGTCCTGATTGGATGCTCTCCCCTACTTATGCTTAGCTGCCCCACTGGCAAATTGGCTGAACATAGAACCAGTTGCGTTGTACTTACCTCTTCTCTGCCTCCACAGTCTTGCCTTGTCTTGCTGTTCCCCATTCTTTGTACCGACCCAGCTTTTCACGACGATCTGCACCTCTCCAGACCTGACCTCGCCATTCGGACAAACGACCATTATACTCTCTCAAACCTGACCTCGGCAACCGGACAACGACGACTCTACCCTCTCCAAACCTGAACACGGCTAATAGTACCTGCAACGTTGCTCTGAACCCGGCAAGTATTTCAACCATTCGTAACCTCTCCAACGCCGACCCGGCTACCCCGACCAAATCTACAATCCAGACACGCCCCCATGGCTGTGGGTGGCTTTATATCCTTTCCCACCTCAGCACAGTGGTTCCGCCTTGTTTGTGGTGAGCACAGCGTGACAAGCTATAAGTATTAAATAGTCATTAAACTACAGTATGCTAAGGCTTACCATCATTGGCTAAATTTGGCCTAATATTTGATATTAGGTTATACGAGGACACATCTTGCCACATATTGTTTTTTAAAAACATAAATGGATTGTGATGTATGGCCAGAAGATCAAGAAGGAGGTAACTCTCAATATAGTACTTCCTTTTTCCTTTGTATATTACTTCCTGTACAAAAATTTAATAAATAAATATAGTTGTGTTTGAGATACAGTAGATACATATGTAAGTAATATAAATGAAGGTATATTGTAGCTTTGAAACTAATTCATGAATCTGATCTCTTTTTAAATCTGCATTTCATATTACATTCCATACAAATGGTGGCAACAAGCAGCTCAAAATATGTCAATATGAGATACAAAAAATAAGCTATGGCACTTATGTTGTATGGCATATAGTACACTGGCGACACACTTTATTCGAGCTCGGCTAGTCCCACGAATTCGGGTATACCCGGGTGTATTGAGGTTTGTGACTGTTTTCTGCCCGAGTGCATTGGGTTATTTTCCAGGCAGGGATTGAAGCATTTTATTCCCGCTGGCTGCAATACTGCACAGTATATATATATATATACTGCATTACAATTCATGAATATATGCCATCTGGTAGACACGCGAAGCATTGCAGCCTATTAAATCCTAATCATTATCATTTAACCGATCAGCCGCCCGTCAGCCAGGCATGAACCCAGGCTGGGAAGGCAAACGCAACGGGGCTTGTCAGAGGTGAGGAGCGGCGTATTCCAGGTATCTGCCAGGTACATACTGGGTATTTGCTTGAATAAAGTGTGTCGGTGCAGTACATGTTTCAATGGGGCAGTGGAGGAAAATTTCAAATATGATGAATTTGATTACCAGTGTGCAATCAAATTCACTTAGTGACAAAAAATTAAATGTATTAAAAACAAATAATATTTAAACTATTTATTATTGTTTAATGTGGCACTTGTTAGATTAATTATACATTATTGAATTAAAATTAGTATTTCAAAACGTTGTGCCTAGCTATTTTACCATGCATGTACTCATTGCAAACTAAGTAAGCCAGAGTTAGCTTGAGGCACCGAAACCCAACCATGAGCCAGATACCGTAAGTTACATTAAATAAGGGCTCATAATGTGATGTTACTTATAACAGGAGGCTGCTCCACTTCCATTTCGATTGGGCTGGTCGCTCTGTCAAAGTGACAGAAGAATGTTTTCCTGGCTCACAGACTGCAGGGTGGGTCAAAAGAAGATCCAAAAAGATTCCTCCACTAATTGCACTCTATGTTTTTACAGGTATCATTCGGACAAATAGTCCATGCATATTCTCAATATATGTAATGGCTTGCTATTGTAGCTGAATCAGAACCCAGTTAAAATAAAATAATACAACTTTATTACATCAAATATTAAGTGACCCTGTGCCTTTATTTACAGTGTATATTATTTAAAAATCCCTTCAGGAGTTTTGTAGACTATATGCTCCAAACATAAAGTTATTAACTAATAAACACATTTAATAGTGTGTCTATGTAAGGGTAGCTTATATCTACTTGGACATCTCTAAACAAGGTAAGTATCCTTATAGTATATACTAGCTGATATACCCGGCGTTGCCCGGAGGCAGGGAGGGGGGGTGTGAAAGGCAGGAGGGGGGGGTGTGAAAGGCAGGAGGGGGGGGCGTGAATGGCAGGAGGGGGGGGCGTGAAAGGCAGGAGGGGGAGGCGTGAAAGGCAGGAGGGGGGGCGTGAAAGGCAGGAGGGAGGGGCGTGAAAGGCAGGAGGGGGGGGGCGTGAAAGGCAGGAGGGGGGGGCGTGAAAGGCAGGAGGGGGGGGCGTCAAAGGCAGGGGGGGGGCGTGAAAGGCAGGAGGCGTGAAAGGCAGGAGGGGGGAGGCGTGAAAGGCAGGAGGGGGGGAGGCGTGAAAGGCAGGAGGGGGGGAGGCGTGAAAGGCAGGAGGGGGGGCGTGAAAAGCAGGAGGGGGGGGCGTCAAAGGCAGGGGGGGGCGTGAAAGGCAGGGGGGGCGTGAAAGGCAGGGGGGGGCGTGAAAGGCAGGGGGGGGCGTGAAAGGCAGGGGGGGGCGTGAAAGGCAGGGGGGGCGTGAAAGGCAGGGGGGGGGCGTGAAAGGCAGGGGGGGGCGTGAAAGGCAGGGGGGGGCGTGAAAGGCAGGGGGGGCGTGAAAGTCAGGGGGGGGCGTGAAAGGCAGGGCAGGGCGTGAAAGTCAGGGGGGGGGCGTGAAAGTCAGGGGGGGGCGTGAAAGGCAGGGGGGGCGTGAAAGGCAGGGGGGGCGTGAAAGGCAGGGGGGGCGTGAAAGGCAGGGGGGGGGTGAAAGGCAGGGGGGGCGTGAAAGGCAGGGGGGGTGTGAAAGGCAGGGGGGGGTGAAAGGCAGGGGAGGGGGTGTGAAAGGCAGGGGGGGTGTGAAAGGCAGGGGGGGTGTGAAAGGCAGGGGGGGTGTGAAAGGCAGGGGGGGGCGACACACACACACACACACACACACACACACGTCACCTAGAGCGACACACACGCGACACCTACCTCTACTTCCGTCCGCCGCCATCTTAGGCGCCGCGAGGGAGGAAGGGGTTTTTTTCTGCCGCCGCCATCTTAGACGCCGCGAGGCAGCTGCAGCCTGCCTGGCCGCTGCCTGTTCCCCCGCCGGGGATGGAGATCAGCGGAGCGGAGGGAGGGTAGAGGTGAGCGGAGGGAGGGTAGAGGTGAGCGGAGGGAGGGGAGAGGTGAGCGGAGGGAGGGGAGAGGTGAGCGGAGGGAGGGGAGAGGTGAGCGGAGGGAGGGGAGAGGTGAGCGGAGGGAGGGGAGAGATGACGCGAGGCAGCTGCAGCCTGCCTGGCCGCTGCCTGTTCCCCCGCCGGGGATGGAGATCAGCGGAGCGGAGGGAGGGGAGAGGTGAGCGGAGTGAGGGGAGAGATGAGCGGAAGGAGGGGAGAGATGAGCGGAAGGAGGGGAGAGATGACGCGAGGCAGCTGTAGGCGCCGCGAGGGAGGAAGGGGTTTTTTCCTGCCGCCGCCATCTTAGACGCCGCGAGGCAGCTGCAGCCTGCCTGGCCGCTGCCTGTTCCCCCGCCGGGGATGGAGATCAGCGGAGGGAGGGGAGAGGTGAGCGGAGGGAGGGGAGAGGTGAGCGGAGGGGAGAGATGACGCGAGGCAGCTGCAGCCTGCCTGGCCGCTGCCTGTTCCCCCGCCGGGGATGGAGATCAGCGGAGCGGAGGGAGAGGTGAGCGGAGTGAGGGGAGAGATGAGCGGAGTGAGGGGAGAGATGAGCGCCGGGTGTGTGGGGTGTGTGTGCGAGCCGAGGGGAAGAGAGTGGCAGTTGGGTGACGGGATGGAGATCAGCGGAGCGGAGGGAGAGGTGAGCGGAGGGGAGAGATGAGCGGAGTGAGGGGAGAGATGAGCGCCGGGTGTGTGGGGTGTGTGTGCGAGCCGAGGGGAAGAGAGTGGCAGTTGGGTGACGTCACACCCACCAATCTGATTGGCCACAGGCTGAGGACCAATCAGATTCACCGCAGCTAGTACCAACCTTTGATTTTATATATTAAGATATTCCAAAAGATTGACCTAGGCGCAAGGGGAGACAAGAGAGAGAAAAAAACATAGTGTAGTATGTTCTAACTATGTAACCCATAAATGGTAAGATATGCACTCACAGCGTTTTAAACAGTTCAGGCTTTTTATCCACTCTGGGATCTGGAACAGTGTAGAAGTTCTGGAGACGTCTTTATATCCAGCAGCAATTGCTTCACAGCCAGGTATTCACATCATAAGTAGCGTTACATATGAAAGGGAAGGTAAAAAACACACAGAATAGTGTAACACAGAGTTGCCAAAATCAATAGTATTTTCGGCAAACAGTGAAGCTACGATCGAAAGCACGGAACTCTCGCGAGACTGAGTGACGTCATCACGTCCTGCAGAGGCACCGGAGGAACACAGAGAGCAGGAGAAGCCGGCGCTGGAGAGGAAGTATATCTAGAGCTGTGACCTTTGGAACGGAGCGCACTATAAGAACATTGAGACCCCAAGAGTACCGTGAGTACTGAGAGCACAGTAGGTGCAGTGAGAGACCCAAGCAGGCTCACTAAAACGGGGACTATATCAGGTCCTAGGAGACCGTGAGCACTGGAAACAGTGCAGGTACCGAGTGTGACGTCACTAGAGCTCACGGCTATTGAACTGTGTGTATTGATAACATCCCACACCAGGATAACATCAGAGGTGTATATGGATATCGATAGTGACTGTCAGAAGCCAAGCTGAATATCATTAGCCATTATGGGCTCTATGCAGTAAGCGCCGAAAAAGTGCAATCGCCAAGGGTACCTTATCAGCATGATTCTGGCGATTTTCCCTCTCCGTATGCAATAAGTGCCGAATCCCTTCCGAATCAAGCCGAAAACAATTGCTCCCACTCTGCCGATGATTTGCCAATCACACACAGGTGTATCGGCATGCATGGCGAGGTGGTGTTAGGTCCCCCAATGAAACTTCTTGTTGAATCTGCCGAAGCAAGCATGTTTTGGATTGAGCGGCCCATTTAAAGGCAGCGTGTATTTTTATTCATTCTCTGTGTTGTTGGGCGTGAGAGAGAGAGAGACACACACAGAGCTGGCCGATTTACATATTTCATATTGACTGAGACAGTTGTGGTGTATTTTGAGAGGTTTGTCCTGTGTTGTTTTGTTTACATCTTTGTCTTGTTTTCACTTTGTAAGTGTTCAGTGCGATTGTCTTTACATTTCTTTTCTGTTCTTTGTGAGTGCTAGAGGTATGGCCGCAAGGCGTGGGAAGAGTGATGCTGGTGTGAGTGGTACTAGTAGTCGTGTGAGTACGTGTCTGAGTGAACGTAGGATTCAGGGGAGTGCTGTTGCTGTGAGTGCAAATGGTGTTGCTGGGAGTGCGAGTGGTATTGCTGTGAGTGTAATTGCTGCTGGTGGCTCTGTTGCTGGTGCTGCTGGAGTGTCTGGTGGTGGGGTGGTTGCTGGTGGCCCGCTTTTGGAGTCTCTTCCATTGGAAGAAGGAGAGACCAGTCAGCAGCAGCCAAGCTCTGGGCCTGCACGTATTCGGAAGAAACGTGTGGAGCGGCCACGTAATCCTCGGTTCAATGAAGAGGAAAACACAGTTCTTGTCACAGGGATTCTGGAGCACTATGACTGTCTGTATGGGCATTTACTAGGTAAGTCTATCTTTGCATTCATTCTTCAAAGACATGTTATCCTGGGTCATGTGAGATGTCTTAATATCAAAATATTATTATCTAATATCTATCAATTAAACTTAATTGTTACACACATATTCCTTCATGCTTTAGAACGACCATAACAATCAGTCTAAAAATGTTGCCAAAGTTCATACAATATTCATGCAAGCTTCCTTACATTTGTATGTTTACATGTAAATGCTCATGTGGTACACATATTACACCTAAACCAGCATGTTTGTTATCTCTTGGAACAGGTAGTAGTTTAGGAAACTGATCGTTTTTATAATAATAATTAACGTCATATATTTTGTATGTATTTCAAGGGCGGACAAGTTCAGCATCAAAAAAAGAAATGTGGGATCAAATAACCTTGGCTGTGTCTGCGTGTGGGAATCATGTCAGGGACCGGGCGAATTGTCGGAAGAGATTCGATGATATCAGGACAAACTTAAAGAAAAAAACACAAGCACCATGGATGCATGCTTCTGGCACTGGATGTGGCCGCCAGCACAAGCTCTAATCTTAACACCATTGGAGGAGCAGATGCGGGAAAAAATTCTTCCTGTCGTCGTGGAGGGTTTGCCAGGGGACAGAGATATCGGAATTTATTCTGCTCCATTTCCACCAGGTGACAAATGTTACTGTACTAGGCATGTCGTAGGTTACAGTTCGTATCTATATTTCCGCTGCAACTTATACTTTCTTCCCAATATAAGCATACCTACATATACATCTGTATATATGTCTCTCTCTCTATATCTATATATCTATCTATCTATATAGATTTATATCTAGTTGTCCTACAAAAAGTAACAATTAATATATATGGTGGCAAAAGGTGGCACTGAGTGCTCATTTGCATATCATTTCCCTGAATCCCTTGCTGCAGTGGAAGCGCTGTATGCTGGGCGATGATGGGGAAAGACAGGGTTGCAGACCTGTCTAAGACATGCAAATGAGCATACAGTAATATTACAGTTTATATATATATATATATATATATATATATATATATATATATAAATTAGTGATAATCTATGTTACACCTTTAAACAGGCCATTACTGCCTCATCAAGTCTTGCATGGAAGATAGTGCATTCAAAGGCGAACATTCATAATTTGCACAAACACATTTTGTTATGTTTAATTAAAGCTCTTTTTTTGCTTCATGTAGTGTACTGAGAGCATAAATAGGAACATGTACCATATGGTATTTAATTGTGTTCATATGTAGCTCACTTCAGATTTTTATTTCGCTCATGTACCAGTGTGTGAAACCAGCTGCAATTAATATGTAATCACAGCATAGAGGAGAACCCAGGGGGTGGGGTTGGGCACCAAGCCGGATCACAGGGTCATGTTACGGTCAAGTCTTGTGGGACGCCTTACAGGTGGTAGAAACAAATTAAAGGTCAGGGTGCTGTCATGTCTTGGGGGAGGGACTACAGTTGTTAGAAGCTGACAAGGTGAACAGAAGTTCATCACATTCATTTGAAATGGTAATTCTATGAAGATTTTCACCCACCAGCCCACTATATATGAAAACGTACGTTAGTCATTCGTTCACTCATATCTTCTTTTAACCTTATAGAAACACCACATTATCACAAAAGTAGCATCTGTGAGCGACACACTGCATGTGTTGATGAGTGTCAGCCACATTGAGCGCTACACCTGCTTCTCTTAAATGTTCCCACAGATCACTAAAAACATTCATTCACATTTCCACAATTAGGTACACAATTATAAGCAGAGTCAACTTTGCTGTCATGGTAGTGATCTAGATTATTATTGTTAGATTACTACAGTACACAACATATGCAGTGTATGTACAACAGAACACTTAATTTTACAACGCATTCCTGCATGAACATTGTATGTTGTATGGTTTTTACAATAAATGTGCCAATTAGGTTCACATGTACATTGATGTTAAGATGGATAATGTACAGCTTGGCAGAAACATATTGTCATTTCCTTTTGTGATGCTGATATTTAGCCATAAATACTCCCACTACACAAACTTTATGTTAATTATGTACACATGTCAATAAAATTCTTATGTTATTCTTCTTTATAGTTGCTCCTGAAGCTCATGTGCCACCTGACACTGAACATGTCTCATCACCTGGTGGTAATTTGCCATGCTAAATAAATGCCTTTCACATGTAATTAACTTCACATCAGATATTGTCACAGAAGATGTAGTTTTTCATGACAACATGTATTGTGTGTGTTGTAAACTATCAGCTAGGAGTTGTGAGGTTACAACAACCTTTCATTCATTCTTCTTTCACACTGAGTCGAAACATCATTGTTTCTTCAAGCATAAACTTTTAATTTGACACAAATTAAAATTTATGGAAACATGTTATGTGTTACACTGTGAGAACAACTCTCATTATATTGATAAACAAGTGAAAGTTCCATGGCAGTTCATAATGTCTTTCTTTATTTGTAGAAGCAGATGTTGCCACTCAAGGAAAAATTCACTCAAGTGACCATGAAGATGTTCCCACTCGTGGATTAACCCAGCATTCAAGTCCTCCTGCTCGTGACACCTACTCAGCTATTGCAGCTTCTGAAGAAAGAATCTTGAGTGAAGTAAATCATCGCCATTCAGAAATGATGTCAGTGCTTGAAAGGATGATATCACTGCAGGAAAGGACAATATCACAAATGTCACAAATTGAAAGAGTCATCATCCAAGTTCCTAAAGAAATAAAAAATGTAAACAGGACATTACAAGCAATAGTTGTGAATCTAAGCCAAGCTAATCAGTTGAGAATTACTGCAAGAGAACAACAATTCCACTTTACCCCATCTGAGGATGGATCTTTACATGCTGCTACTTTTTCTCCAGAGTCATCTGTTCTTCATTCCCCAGTTGTGGATGATACCGGTGCAGTAGGTGCAAGTTCTGTGCAGGTCCCTGTCAACATCCAACCGCTTACATCTGTTCAAAATCAGGAACGGACACCTACAAATGAGACACGAAAAAGAAAGTTAGGGCAACAATTACTACTAACCAGCTTTTGGAAAAAGATTAAAACACCAAAACAAGAAACTGCTCCAACCTCAGTCGTGCAATGGTTCACAACTGCCACAGGCCACACCCAGTGCCCCTGAAGGGCAACTGCCCACACCCTGTGCCCCTGAAGTGCAACAGCCCACACCCAGTGCCACTGAAGTGCCACAGCCCACACCCAGTGCCACTCAAGTGCCACAGCCCACACCCAGTGCCACTCAAGTGCCACAGCCCACACCCAGTGCCACTCAAGTGCCACAGGCCACACCCAGTGCCACTGAAGTGCCACAGCCCACACCCAGCTCCCCTGAAGTGCCATAGCCCACACACAGTGCCACAGAACTGCCACAGGCAAGTCGTACAGTTAAGGCCAAAGTACTTTGCAAAAAGAAAAGGCAAACACAACAGCCAACAAGCAGGCCTGTGACTCGCTCTCAAAAGGATAAACAAAAATAAATAATCACATTCACTTAATGTGTTCGTGTCCTGGTGGTGTTTACTGCAGACTATTTCATGCATAGTGTATGTATGATCATGTACAGATGCTTGCTAACATTCAAGTATGTCCTTGTACACATGAATGTTTAGAAATGTTCACTGACTGAATAAAGGCATATTTAATAACATATGATTATGTATTCATCATCAGTTGATTAATGGTACAACATTACACACTTGCCATGTTTATACAAGCTGACATTCTCTTAGCTCTTGTTCAAGATGAGATGTATGTGGGTTTGTTTGGTAATGTAGATAGTCATTGCATGCTAATATTATTGACATACAACTTTAAGTAACTATCCATATAACAGCATACATTTTGATGTTGTGTTTTCTGGTGTCTTAACTCTGTAACACATTACTAACATTAATCTTCTTTCATAGTTCATAATGTTGGCATGTGATCATGTATGATTTTTGGTTACAATAACAGATCTGTTAGTGGGTATGAATATATCTGTAGTCTGTCTGTATCTCTACGGATATATGTATACACACACACACACACACACACACACACACACACACACACACACACACACACACACACACACACACACACACACACACACACACACACACACACACACACACACACACACACTGTGTGCCTGTTAGCACACAAGGCCTTCAATGTACAGATATATATATATATATATATATATATTTATTTATATATATATATATATAGATATATATAGATATATATAGATATATCTAGATATATATCTATATATCTATCTCTATATATATATCTACATATCTATATACATATATATCTACACACAATATATAGTTAATTATATATAGATAAATATAAATATCTAATGGACAGTTCATCCTATCGTATACTGGATAAAGATCCGGTCAAAGATTTTCAGTTGGCCTTTCAAGAACTAATTCACAAAGCACTTAGTATGGGCATTATCCCTAAAGCAGAGAGCACTTTTTTGTTTATTGGACACCCTAGAACACCTGTTTTTTATCATTTGCCCAAATTGCACAAAGATACAACACATCCCCCTGGTAGACCCATCATATCGGGGGTGGGGTCAATGATGTCGAACGTGTCCCAATATGTCGATTATTTTTTGCAACCATATGTGAAATTATTACCATCTTACATTAGGGACACGTTGCACATCATTGATTCCACCTCTGAGATCACTTGGAAAGACACGTTTTGTTGGGCTACATGTGATGTATATTCTCTTTACACCTGCATAGACCATACTAAGGGCTTAGAAGCCATCAATCATTTTTTACAATTAGATTTGAATTTGCATGTGTCACAAAAAGATTTTATTTTATCTTGTATTAAGTTTATTTTGACACATAACTACTTCACTTTTGATGGTACTTTTTATTTGCAGACATGTGGAACGGCCATGGGTACCAGATTCGCTCCCAGCTATGCGAACCTCTTCATGGGGTTGTGGGAGAACATCCATGTTTGGGGTAATGCGCGGCTGGTGGCGGGTCTGGTGTTCTATGGTCGTTTCATCGATGATATTATTATAATTTGGGATGGTGATAGAGGCCAACTGAAAGACATATTAGACACATTTAATGTTAACAATATGGGGCTAAAATTTACCCATTCTATACATCCAGATACGATGGTATTTTTAGATCTTGAGCTGTTCATTGATAGGTCGGACATGAGGATACATAGTAAAACACACTTCAAACCTGTCTCTACCAATGGGTACCTGCAGTACGGTAGCAACCACTATAAAAAGTGGCTTAATAACATTCCTAGAAGCCAATTCTTTAGGATCCGCCGGAACTGTTCTCTGAACTCAGATTTCTGTGCCCAAGGAGAGACTTTAACAAATAAGTTCCTCCAAAAGGGTTATGACAGAGCAGTGGTGCAGAAGGCGTTTGATGATGCTAAATCTACTGATAGGAGTGCCCTACTTGAGAGGTCCAGGACCAGATCTGATTTTGCTGGCCTTGATCCAGCGGTGAACGGATTAAGCAGGAATCCTTTACATTAATTTCCAAAGTTTATCACAAAGTACAATAAATTGGCCTATCAGGTTAAACATATTATTAACAGACACTGGAGCATTATTCAGAATGATCCTATTCTAGGCCCTAAGGTGCCAATACGAGCTCCGATTGTCTTTAAAAAAGCAAAGGTGTCTGAAGACCATGATTGCCCCTAGTAGACGTAAGCCTACTATTGATTTACAATCTATAACATCTATCAAGACTCCTACAAGGGGAAATTTCCCCTGTGGTAGGTATAGATGTATTACTTGTGGGCATATAAGTAAGATTCATTCCTTAAAATCTTTTTCTAATGGCTCTGTACATGAGATAAAACACTATATAAATTGTCTTAGTACCTACATTATATATCTCATTACTTGCCGTTACGGTCTACAATATGTGAGCCGCACGTCAAGGACTGTTAGTACTAGATTTCTCGAGCACCGTAGAAATGTGAAACATGGTCTTCAGTCACATGGCTTATCACGGCACTTTGATAGTGTACACAATAAGGATCCCTGCTCTCTGTCCATCTTTGGTATCGAGGCCATTCCACCTTCCCTTTCGGAGGGTGATAGGTTCAAGAAACTGTGTGTCAGGGAGACCTACTGGATATATGTACTTGGTACGTTGTGTCCAGGGGGTCTCAATTACACAATAGATATTAGTACAGTAGTTTAATGACACCTTTCATGCCTGTGATGGGGTGTAGTGTTTTCACGAGGTCTGGGTTGAGCGATGTAATTCGTTCCCTCCGTGGTGACATTCATACCATCGCACTGGTTGTTGATTGTTCCCTTTTTGACAATGGTTGAGATGTGGTATATCTATTATAAGACCTTACTGTGTATATAGCTATATCAGCTCTGCTTGCGTGACCACCATTGATCCAAAATCCTTCTCCGCCCATTCCTCAATTTTGTCCATTCCCTCACTTCCTTTCCTCCCCTATTCACCCCCTCCAATTCGTCTCCCCCCCCTCCCACCTTCCCCTACCTTTCCCTTGCACTTCCCCCTCCCTCCCCCCCCCTCCCGCATCACTCTGTTGTCTTTTGTACTTTGGCCTCTCTGAATCTCTGTATCATTATCTCTGTATATATATTATCTAGTAGAGACCCATTTATTTAAATCACTAGGATCAATGTTATCTCTCTACTAACATCTGTTTATTATATTATTATATGATTTTGCCGATGATGCAATATTATGTTGTATGATGTTATATTATATTTTGTTGTAGTATTTAAATGTATTTTAATTTAATTTGTTTAATTGTATGTTATCACATGTATCTGTTTATTTGGTCACTTTCTTTAGTATTGTTGGTCCACTTTGCCTATATGTGTTCTGGAACATATAGGGGTTAATATTATCCTTACATTGACCGTGTGTTCCTGATTAGCAATTAGTAGTCTTCTTTGCCCTGATTGGTTCATCTTACTATAAAACTATGTCCCCTATCTATGCTTTTTACTCCTGATGAAGTCTCTTTGAGACGAAACGCGTAGAGAGTGTTGTGTGGAGGTTTTACTGCCCAGTTTTATTATTTTTCCACTCACTGGCTTGCTACAGCAATTTATTGCGTTTTTTGGAAGTATTACTCTCAGCTGCATACATGGGAACTTTATCCGGTTGAATCCACTGACATCACTGAGTTCTCGCGGTATCTGGAGCTGAGTACTCACTGTGTGACGCAGGATTGAGAGGAAGGTGGCGTCCCTCATGTTCCCCGGGCTCCGGAGGTATCCATAGAGGCTGCTGCAGTGTACCTATACCGGACACTATACCAAAGTCATCTGCTACCAGGTTCCTGCGTCTGGCTGGCTGAGTTTTACTCAAAAATGCTTTTTATTAAGCTACGTTTGTGAGTGTGCATTTTTAAATCCTTGACTCCATAAATATATTGTTATACCTTTTACGCTATGAGTGCGCCTGTTTTTTCTGTGTTTTTATAGATATATATATCTATGTATATATCAAGAGAGACAAACAGAGAGAGAAAGAGAGAGAAACAGACAGAGAGAAAAACAGAAAAAGAGACAAACATACAGATGTGTGTGTATGGTTACATCTAGCTAAGTGTAACCAGAAATGTGTTTAACATAGCACTGTAGATGATTTCACACACATTGTTATTCTAAGCCGAAAGTAAAGTTTCGATTCCTGTGAAAAGAGTATCTTACCCAAAGAATTTAAGCCAATGATTGTAACAAATTTCTTGTGGGAGAAACCTAGGCATATAACTGCTATGTTGTATTATAACCTTGGAAGAAACCGCGAAGATAACATGTAACTATTCACACATTCAGCAGATATCCGTATGCGTTCAACTTCACACAACGTACACTTGAAGAGAGAAGAAATGGCAGAAGCTTCCACATTGCACAGCCATCCACGTAAATCATACAAATTTATGATTATGAAGCAATCGAATTAACGCCAGAGAAAAGTGCAAACGTGGCCAAAATCTATGATTTGAACGAAAAGAAATATTCATACTACCAACAACCTGACATACAACGAAATTTTAAAACTTCTGTATGATTCAATTTATCCGCAAATGAATGTTTTGAGCGTGTCCATGATCGGCTACACTGGCGACACACTTTATTCGAGCTCGGCTAGTCCCACGAATTCGGGTATACTCGGGTGTATTGAGGTTTGTGACTGTTTTCTGCCTGAGTGCATTGCGTTATTTTCCAGGCAGGGATTGAAGCATTTTATTCCCGCTGGCTGCAATACTGCACAGTATATATATATATACTGCATTACAATTCATGAATTTATGCCATCTGGTAGACACGCGAAGCATTGCAGCCTATTAAATCCTAATCATTATCATTTAACAGATCAGCCGCCCGTCAGCCAGGCATGAACCATGGCTGGGAAGGCAAATGCAACGGGGCTTGTCAGAGGTGAGGAGCGGCGCATTCCAGGTATCTGCCAAGTACATACTGGGTATTTGCTCGAATAAAGTGTGTCGCAGCAGTAGATCAACGATATGGATGCTGGCATGTTGCGCCATCATTTAAACTTACCATGTAACATGGAACATATCTTCTGTTAAATAGCATATTTTTGCCTAATACCAGTGACACAGAAGCCGCACCGACTGTCGCGTCTGCTGATCTACCTGCACCCTCCATTCAGCCAGACCAGATGCAAGATGGACATAACTACTATGATATGTATCCAAACTTATATGGGCAATACCAATGTGGATGGGAAAACAACCAACAACTGTACGTACCTCCGGACGTCTTTTTTGAAGAAGCCACTGCAGATCCATATGATGCCCTCATGGAGATGTGTGTGATTCAGGATTCAACGGTTGCCTCAACCATGGATGATACTGTTGTGCCTTCCTGCAGAGAGCAGTTGCAGCCAAATCAGTTTTGACTTCTACAAGAATGGTAAATACAAATTTCGTTATGCCTTTACTCAAATTATATACGTCTACATTAATAATATACACCATTTGTTAGCCAAATGAGTGGATACAGCTTAACATTGCAGACAGGCTTACATGTAGCGTGCACAAAGACATTATTTCCTATAACAATATACTACATGACGAACCATTAGTACACATTGGTGACGGAGTCCTAAATCATAGATTATTATCGCTTTTAAAGTATCATTTCAACATGTTACACTAACTGTAACACACACACACACCTCATTGTTTAGCATTCAACATATAAAAATAAAGTGTCGCCCACATATGACGTGGGACCGTGGTCATCTCCCCACGCGTCCTTAAAAAGGTTTACCTATGCAAGCCCCCCCCCCCCAACCGACGTGCACACGTGAAACTGTATTGGCTGTGCCCGTAGCTTATTGTTATGGCCAGTGCAGTGAGTCATGCACGCGCGTCGGTGGGGCGGTGCGTGCACAGCGCTGGAGGCCAATGTTAATTCAGTGGGAGGGGTGTTTGCGTGCATTTCATGGTGCCTTAACATGACGTCACACGTCTTTTGTTCGCTCATTGGCTGATCGTCCATTTTTTCCGTGGTCACACGTCCGTTTACAAAGTTTAGATATGTACGTGTGTAGAAGTGATTTTGTTTCGCTTCCATATCATAACTTCCAGCCATGATATGCGCACTGCTAGAAGCACCATGGAGGGACATGTATTGAACGCACAGCGTACACATCGTTTTGCTTATGCGCTAAGACTTAGTCCACACATTCGTGACGTGCGCGCGCAACAGATGTTGTGCGCGCACATTATTATGTATATAGGCACCAGAAAAATCATATCCGTAGTAATGCCAGCAACGCCATTTGAAAAATGACAGTTCTGTATCTGTAGTTTTATCCTTGCAGTTTAAACATATACGTTACTTATGCGTGAATATCCACAATCATATAGAGATGTGTTAAGCGTTGTCATATATAAATATGCCATCTTTGAACATCATGTGTTTGCTGTATTTCACAGATGTCGCGGATGAATACATGGGACCAATGTATGATTTCAGATGAGCCAATCGTTATATTAGATGATTGTGACGACGAGCGAACAACTATTATAATAAATATGTAACAATGCTTTCAATGATTGGTGCGCAGATTAACAATCACTACATAATGTTATCCTCTTATGCAAATATTTACTATGCACTTAATTAACATAATGATGTTGCTAAGCACTGAAGTTAGAACTTATATTGTTTTTTGGTTATTTTCTACTAACATTATATGTATTGCCATGTGATATATGCAACCAACATTATCACTCAGCAAACACATTAATCTACTATATATTATAATCTCACGTGTGACTTGTCAAAGAATGTAAATGCTACATAACAACTCGTAGACATTGTATCTGAACGTACACAATAACAATAGGGAGGTGATAGAAACTGTTTAGTCGTGTGCATTTTATATTTTCACCTAAGTTGTAGTGCTAACCTAACATGCATGAGCTAATGAATGTTAGTTAAAGATCATGAAAACATGAACATTTGTGTGTAAATTTTATTCACACGACTAACTATAGTTTAGTGTTATTATGAAACGATCAACACCTTTTATTGGTAAGAAGTATAATACAACCTGTTGATGAATGACATACCGGTGCCACATGCAATTGTCCACACAGCAGAGAAGAGAAAGGTGTGCGAACCATATTCATCTGTTTCCTAAGTGAATGGTATTTGGACAAATGTATTTATCATAACAAAGAATGAATACATCTATGTAGTACTATGAACATATACGTGTTTGCTTACATGAAAAATAGGTGTTAATGACATTCAGACGTGTCTCAACACCACTGGCTGTTTGGTCATTGTCAGCTGGTACATTGACCGGATGCTCCTCCTCCAAACCCGGACGTATGTCTGTTTGTACATTATTGCGGAGTGCCACATTGTGCAAAATGCAACATGCAATTATAGTATCAGACACTTTAGCCGGCTTATATTGAAGTGCCCCACCAGTTCTATCGAGACACCTAAATCTTGTCTTGAGAAGCCCAAATGTCCTCTCTATGACGGATCGCGTAGATATATGGGCAACATTGTACCTCTCCTCTGCTTCACTTTGAGGGTTTGCCACAGGGGTCAACAGCCACGGCCTAATTCCGTATCCTGAGTCACCTATAATCCATCATGTACAAATATGAAACAATTAGTGTTAACATTATTACATACAACATTTCCTAGAAAACCAAGAGTTGTTTGTTAACACATCATAATATGTACTCACCCACCAGCCAACCAGGTCCAAAATAGCCTTCTTCGAAAGCATGGAAGACTGCTTTGTTGACTGATGAGTTTCTCAGGATAGAGGAATCGTGACTCGAACCAGGGAATTTGGCTACCACATGCATAATCTTCATCGTGGCATCGCATACCACCTGTACATTCAGGGAATGGTAGTGCTTACGGTTGCGGTAAGCATGCTCACTCTGACTAGGCGGGATCAAAGCAACATGGGTGCAATCGATTGCACCCATCACACATGGTATCCCGGCTATGGCATAAAAGCCATTCCTGACTTCCAGCCACTCTGTGTGCTCTGAAGGAAAATGAATATAATTCCTAGTGCGTCTATTGAGTGCACATAGAAACTGGGTAAAGGCCCGCGAGAATGTAGATTGCGAGACCCCGCCCACTATGCCCACAGTTGTCTGGAATGACGCGAAAGCAAGATAATGTAATGAACACAGCATTTTAACAAGCCCAGGGACTGCACGACTTCTGGCTGTCACAAAATCTAAATCTTCCCGTATCTCTTCATAAAGAGCTAAGATTGCTGCTGAACTCAAACGATAGCGACTTGCAATCTCCTCCTCACTCATCCCATCTAACAGGGTTCTCTCCCTGTACAAAGGAGGATGAGGCACAACTTCTCTCATCTCTCTTCTCCTCTCATCTCCTTGCCCTCTCCCTGTCCCTCGACCTCTCCCTCTCCTGTCCGCGTGCCTGTCCCTGTCACTGTCCCTGCCACTGTCCCTGCCTCTGTCCCTGTCCCTTCCTTGGCCTGTGACATCCTCTCCATCAGCAAGCCTCTCGTCCAATAGAATGTTCCTCCGTCTCATAAACATTCGCATCATTTTCAAGTCTGTAGCTGTGAATGCGCAGGTAATTGCCCTCCTTTAAATACCTATGTGATGATGTTAGGTGACTTGCTGAAGTGCAAGGTGTCACATTAACATATCAAAGTAGTTCACTCCCAACGTGTATCCATTAGCAATTAAAATAATTATTTATGTGTGTTCACCAGGCAATCATGATATTTGAGAATTATGTAACGTTAAGCTTTGTACAAGCACTTATTGTCAAGTATTTCTGGAATGTGTAATGCATGTACCACTTCTGAACGCAACACTCAGTCATCTAATTAGGATACAACCATGACATTGACGTTGAGAAACTACGTTGCAACATGTGTAATTTGGCATGTTATTGTCACCTGATCACATGAAGTTTTTGTAACGTGCATATGCATAATTTAATGCCATCAGGATAGTTGCTATTGATTCAGTTTCAATCGTGTAAAAATGAGTAACTATTATAGATGTGTGTATAAGTTAGCATGAAGTGATTGTTATGCATTGTGTACAATGTAAACATGCAATGTTATTGAGTGTCCAATTGCAGAAGTCATCAAAAGAGGGAGGTCACAAAGTACATGTAAACATGAAATCAAACAGCTACATTTACGTTTGATCATGCGTTACACATTACAAGCATTGTATAATGTATAGCAACATTACTTTACGATGGATGTGTTAGATGTGTGAAATGTGTTACATCATATAATAAATTGAAGCACACTTAAGTAACATGTTTTATATGATGTGACCTGTTCCTTTAAGAGTTGAGTATAGGATTTTCCCTTGACACATCATAACATTAAGACTAATGTGACACGCAAATCATCATAACATTGAAAAGTACAATGTTATGCAAATAATAAACGTAAGCGCTGACACGATGAAGTGAATGACCTCGACACTGTAATGCCAAGCACATTTTTATTATGAGCAATAGAACGTAAACACTACTATAATGTTATAAGTCCCTGCTCCATTGACTCCATTGATGTAGAGATGAGGTTTTTTTCTAAGTGCCGTCCCGGCAACCTTGCCGATCGTTCTCCTCTCCAACTTGCCAACTTTAGTTGGCGGGACCAATTGCAGATGAAATCTCCATTTCTGAGTGCCGATCAGCACCGATAAGCTGATCGGGGCTACTTGAATACAGCCGATTTCAAAAAGTGCCAATAAGTGCCGTTAAGTGGGTTATCGGCAGCCGCATGCCGATAAAAAAATTTCTGCAAGAAAAACTGCCGATTTGCAGCACTTATCAGCGCTTACTGAATCTCAAATCCAATTTTGGCGGGAAAATGCCGATAAAAGCCTTATCGGCGCTTACTGCATGCGGCCCTATGAGTGTGAGATACTCTGAATTCTCAACTGTTTTATGAGAACTCACAAAGTGTGAGTTTTTTACCTACTGTTATTGAATTATTCTTTTTATTAAAACTGTGTTACACTATTCTGTGTGTTTTTTACCTTCCCTTTCATATGTAACGCTACTTATGAGGTGAATACCTGGCTGTGAAGCAATTGCTGCTGGATATAAAGACGTCTCCAGAACTTCTACACTGTTCCAGATCCCAGAGTGAATAAAAGGCCTGAACTGTTTAAAACGCTGTGAGTGCATATCTTACCATTTATGGGTTATATTGTTAGAACATACTACCCTATGTTTTTTTCTCTCTCTTGTCTCCCCTTGCGCCTAGGTCAATCTTTTGGAATATTTTCGTTACAAGCTTGTGGAGCTGTAGACCTAATTGGCAGCAGACAGAGTCAGGGACAGATAGATTGTTAGGGTTAATACCCTCTGCACTTTATATGTGGTAACTATTTAATTTAGATATCTGTGTGATTGCTTTGTGTGTATCTTTTTCCTATATATATATATATAATTATACTTATGCTATTAATATAGCTATCAAATACACTCTTGTATGACATTGTAATTTTCCCAATGAAAAATGCGTCTTTGTCAGTAACTATATTGTCTCAAATCAGTGTAGAGTGTAATTGTTACTTAGTAGCTATATATAGCCATTCACAACATGATATCTCAGATAGAGCACATATTCTGTTATTTATAGTATATCTTGTTCCAAAATATCTTGCACACAATTGCAGACCCCCAACTCATATAGATATAGGGTAAAGTAATGAATACAGATATATAAATATATCTATCCACTATATGATGTCAGCGCAAGCGTAAGTATTTCTGAGGGTTATGGTGATGAATCAATCTGCCACCCATATAACTCCTCTAAGGGTGCATGGTCTCGGCAGACCCAACTGTATTAAAATATACACAGTCAAACCGAAACCCTCAGTATATATGCATGGAACAGAATTAACAGTGACTTATCTGAGTGGGTATAGATAGGTATACGTATATAGTTGCTGTAATAAGATTATCCTGGCCACAAATGACCTATGTGGTGGATCTTAGCATAACCTAAATAGTACCCATAACATATGGTCTCGGCGGACCAAAGGTGTGTGTGTAATAGTTGCGCAAATTCAACGGGTTTGGCATAAATGGCCACGGCGGACCAGTGAGCAGATGGAAGCTCAACACTGATAGCACTAGTATACAAGCCGTGATCCCATGGGAATAGAGATGTCGCCTCCTGATGATGTCCGACTCAACGTCCAATGACGCGTTTCGCGTTTCACCACGCTTCTTCAGATGGGAGGAGACTCATGATAGAGCGGCCAGCCTTATCATCTACTAGAAAAGAGCATTTGCCCATAATGTACCTGGTAATAAAGGCCCCTGGCATGCTTGGCCTCATGATGTACCAGGTACGTAATATGGGCATTGAAAATGTTAATGGAGTGAAGAGCATCTGGCCCCAAGTCATTTAAGTTGCAATACTAGTAGGAACTGGTGCAGCCGAAGATCACAAATATAGGCTTTTGTCATTCAAAAACAAATGTACTGTACTATTTTCCTTCGTACTCCGTACAGTATATATTTTAACATCTCGTGTATGAATCAACAGTTTTATTTATAAGACTATTCTTTATACTGTTGTTTTCAAAATACATTTCAACAATATTATTAATGTATTTAATTGTCATTTTCTGAAATTGAAATTGATCCACAATGCACTTACTGAGAAGCTGCAGGGAGTGCAACTTGCCCGATCTTGGACATTTTCCATGGCATTCATCATTAAGGCTGTTATTATGTCTATGACTGTTGGAGGAATGGGCATCCATTGTTGCTGTATTTCCCAAGGCTCCTGCTCTGCGATTGTAAATGGATTCTTCTATTGATTCATTCTTTTTGCAATGTGTGTGCTAACATTGTCAAGTAGCATTTTATTAACAGTCATCTACAGCCATTTATATTTTAATCTAAGTAAAACATTCTCTGACATCCAGCCATTTACCTTTCAAATTCGACTACTGTACATATTTCAGAGTTTATCCCATTGACAATCAAGACTAGGCTAGCCTTGGACAAACTCCTATCCACGTGTAGTATATTATGTTGAAGTTGTGGACAGACAGTAGCGAAACATAGGATTAAACTAAAGATTACAAACAAATAAGTTTGTAAGGCAATGTTACAGCAGATTGTATCTACCATTCTTATAACACCCAAAGCCCAAAGTGAGAGATGTGCAGAGCTTTTGCATGAGTTCACAAACTATGCAAAATTGACCATGCAGAATTGACCTTTTTTTATTCACAGAAAAAGTTGCAGCTCAGTCAGAGTTCGCGAATGGATTAAGTCAATATGACTTTCACTTTTGTTTAATGAGAGTGAGAGAATAATGCTAATTGTAATCATTTCGATATACGTTTGCATATCCAAATTGGCATATTTCCCAGGTATCTCAGGTGTGTTCAGATTTTTCTACAAGTGTCTCGCCACGACTTGTATAAAGTAGTGTTTGGGGGTATATACTGTAAGCCAATTGGTACTTTAGAAAAAAGGAACGTATCTCTTTCATTGGCGAAACAGCAAATTGATTACAGAAATTGTGCTTTCTGAGAAACTTTTAGGCCTTAAAAGTTCTGTAAACTGGTTTGCCAGGAATTGATTTTCTCAAAACAAAAAATCACAAAAAGATTACTGAATGCATTTTGAAAAGTGTTAAATGAGTGGTTTGAAAATTATTTCAAATATATCCATTTTTGAAGGTTGTACTGTAGATGTAGAATTGGAATTCAGCTTATTCATCTTACATATCTAATGGCACATAAGCTACAAAACCCTACTGAAACAGGTGTTGTATACCTAACACATATTAGTACTGCTAGCATAACCTCTTCTATGTGCTCATGTTGTACAGCTGCAGCGGCCGTTATTCAAACAAATCACGCATTGTGTACATCGGAATACCAATGTCATGACGTGGGATGTCTTCCAACCTTCCCGCCTTAAGACACGAGTGCAGAAAATGGCATTTTAGTGTTCTGGTTTTTAAACACCTTAAATTGACACAGTAGCACAGTAGCACAGTAGTGTACACATTGCAATTCATTCATTTCATTGCACCCAAAGAAACAGAATCCATGAAATTCAACAAAGCAATCGTGATAAGCGCGGGTGCCTGGGGCGATTGGCCGCGTTCATGCTGCGTGGAGTACAGCAGGGCACATGAAATCGGCGCTGTGATTTGTTTGAATAACGGCCGCAGGAGCTGCATATTGCGATATATTGCTCTGCTAAAGTTCTTGCTGTTTACACAAAACCATTAGGATACCCTGGAAATGTGTATGCAAAAACATATGTACCATTTTGTCTTTTTCTTTTTTTATAAAACGTAAAATACACAGTATTTTTGTCTGATTTCAGATGTCTCAGAAATAACGTAAACAGCTGGTGGGAAAGAATATTTTTCATACGACCAAATTCATGGCAGCTTTTCTAATTTGTTTTTCTCATTTGTTTTCAATCACAGTCCTAAACACATTTCTGCTACACTACACACAGTTGTTATGAGGTTATCTGAGATCACTCAGAGCTGAAAAGAAATTATTTGGGATCTACACATGCTTAATATATTCATTAAATCTACACCATGAAACTTTCGGCATTTAGAAGTGGTTCTAATGGGCTAAACTCAGACATTGCATTCAATATTTTTTAGCAGTAAAATTCTAATATACTGAATAATTAAAATAATATATATAACAGTATATAACAGTACAGTAAACAGTAGCTTGTGTAAAAAAAAGGGAAGTCCTCCAGTGCATAGACTCAGTTCATCAACCCAAATATAGATATGTGGGGAAAGATAAACACAGACAAAGCGAGGTTTTGGAGGAATCGAAATACCTCCGTGGACTCTAGCCGCAGGATTCGGCAGACATTGTAATATTTTCTTTATATTGTTATTCTACTTTACCTTGGTCGTTGGTTGGCGCTACTTTTTCTTTGTTTTTATTAGTATACAGTAGCTGTACAGTCATTATTTTAGACATTTGTGATAGCATAATATTCTATATTATTAAAAACTATAATAAACAGTAATCTTTATTTGATTCTAAATAATAATGGTAAGGCTGAAATGTTCAAGTGTAACTGAATGGCTACGCATGCGTGATTGGCATTTGCCAGCTGCTTGTGCACATGCGCGATTGGCACTTGCCAACCATGCATGCTTGAACGGAGCTTGCCGATTGCACATGCACACGAGCAGCCAATCGGGTTGGGTTAAAGTCCCTCGGCTTCGCCTCGGGCCTTCAACTCTTCCAGCCAATACAGTAAATACATTATGACAAAGCCCCTTAGAAATATATTGGAATTAGTTTGTCTATCTTCTGTGTCCACCCTGAGCAGCATCAGCTTTCACAGCACAGGGAAGCCCTGGGAATAGGATTGTAGCCTTACTGAGCAGGTGATCAGCCCCTTCATACCCACCCCCTTCCCTGCAGGAGCTGAGATCACACACGCAAAGGATAGATTAGTGCTGCGGTGGGTTTAGGGATCCGGGTTCCCCTCGGCAGTGACATTCGGATACAGCTGGAACAGGTTTTTTGGCAACGTTGGGACACCGTAGCAGTGGACTAACACTGGTGACGTCATTGTGCGAGCGGATCGAGTGTTTCCAGGAAGAGATTCATGATGGAGCACAGAACCTGATCCCCGGCAGCAGCAGACGAATACACCACCAGGCTAGAGGCGATCACAGCGGCAAAGACCATTAAAACCAGTGCTTAATACCTATTCACATCTGGCGAGTAGGTTTTCAATTTTAACCAGGCGGAGCAAACGAAGATATCTTGGACCAAGCTTCAAGTTCAAAGTTTGGGTAGTGCTTAGGCACTTATCCTTACCACCATCCAGTGCTAATGCACTGATTCATTTAATTCATTCAATTAATTTAATTCAATGCATTTTAATCATGTTTGTTTAACCTTGCTTATCCATGGTCACTTTTAATATTATATTTTAATTTGATAATAAATTGCTTCTTATAATAACTCTATTGTTATCCCTTGGGTAATACACTATTGCAGGCTTCCTGCATGTTTTTTCTTTTTCTCTTTTTTTCCTGAGGTTCTAGTCCAATAGAAGAAGTTTCAAGCAAATCCCTCTACATCCTTGCCTCAGCGCCAGAAGAGGTTGCTTTGCTCAACTAATCAATGTAAGCAGAGATCAGGGAGCAAGCAATCTGATTAGTTCCTATAATACGTGATCAGTACCCATACCTTGTTGATTTGACAGTCGATCACATTTTATTTGTTACTGAGTTTCCAAAAAAAAACAAGGGTTTGCCTTGTTTTGGCCTTGGACAGGAAGGCCTGATCTGTGGTCTGAAATCATCTGAACCGAGGAGTTAAGGGAGAGTTTGGATTCCCCCCATTCCCCAAATCTGAGAATCTCTATTCAAAACAAACTTAACAAACTTTACTTTGTGTTTATAAATTCTCCTGCTACATGCAGACACAATGTAAGGCTGCGATTATACCCGATCCGAAGGGCGCGCGCTCCCTCAGTGCGATGTGACAGGGAGGCGTGACCATGATGTCACGTGAGCGGTTCGCCCTCATTGGCTGAACCGCTCACGTGACTCGTCCGTCGCTTGTGAAAATCAATTTCTCCGATTTGCTCTAAATTCACTCGTTTGGCCACCTCGTTTGTGTGCGCAGTCACTCGCACTTAGTGCGTGCTCAGTAGAAATCATGGATTTGTTTTGGCATCGCACGGCGTTGCGCGCCCGTCAACATATGATATAAGCATGGCCTAATACAGTAAATACATTATGACAAAGCCCCTTAGAAATATTTTGGAATTAGTTTGTCTATCTTCTGTGTCCATTTTACTATGATTTATATCACTCACCAATCAAACTATTTTTTTGCCTTTAGCATTGATTTTGTTCTTCTGTGAATTATAGGAAATTAGAAAGTTTTAACCAAAACCTTTTATTAGTTCAGTTATAAGTTTATGAAAGCCTTACTTAAAAACATTGCTAGAAAAGCACACTAATCAGTGTATACCCTTGGGTAATAAGTACAGTATAAAAGATAAAAGTTAAAACTAATGTGGCTAAATAAACAGGTAGGGGGGGAAATGGAATAGAAGAGGCAGGCGTTTAGATTCTTGAAGTCATAAGGGATAGAGGCATCTTATCAGAATTATAAGGAATGTGCTTGTAACGATGCACAGAACACGCCCCCTGCGGCGTGTTCCTTCCATACCTGTTTTCTTCTGATTGCCGCCCTCTAGCTGCAAGTCAAGATCCTGTGTTTTTAAGGATTCTGAAGCAAACGGCGCCATCTTGCTTCCTGGCATCCTGCCCTCTTTCTCCTGACAGGAAGTAAGCCTCTCTTTGACTTTCTCCTTTTCTATTAGACATTTGCTGCCTGACCTGGTGCCTGCTAGTACTACCATCGCATGCTGTTCCTGCCTGGGCCTCCTTGGGACCTTTATTCATCTCCTTTGGATTCCGGAAGACTGGGACAGTCACTCATTTACTACTGAGGTTAGTTTACCATCGGGTAGTGTAGGTACCTGCTTGGTAGGGTTCACCTTGACGTTGTAGCTGGCTTATCATTCCTTGACCAATGGATTAGACTAAGAACCCTTATGTTATATTTAGTTTTGCTGCACCTTGCTGTTTCTGGCACTATGCCTTTAAGGAGGCTTGACGTCCTCCAAAAAGCAATTCCCTTGTGGATGTTACCTTGTGCTCTGGACTCTTCCTCCCCGGCTCCTTCCATGTTCTGGTTCCTAGTTCTATGTTCCTAGTTCCATGTTCCTGTTCCATGTTCCTAGTTCCTAGTTCCCGTTCCAGACTCCTGTGCTCCTCACTTGTGGCTTCCCACAACCCCCGCGTTGGTGCCTGAGAACGCGCGCACTCCCGCTCTGCTGTCAGAGCATGCGTGCACATGCAGCTGGATCACTCATGTCTATGAGCCAGGCACCGCACCTCCGGACGCGTCGTGCATTATCCTGCATGTGGCGCGGTCACGTGACTACATGTGCCGATCCCCAGCTGCGCGGAAACTCACTCCCTTCGTGTCCCTTGCGGCCTCCCCACCTCGCTAACGGGCCCTTCCCTTTCCCTGCGCTTGTGTGTAGGAGCACAAGCATTACAGTACTGTAACAAAAATGGCAAAAGGGCAATCAAATTATCAAAAATGGATAATGAGAAAAAGATTGCAATAGAAAGTAAGATAAACCATAAAAAGTTCTTTAAGTACCTGTACCTTAATAACAAAAAAATCAGAAAGGATAATAGCGGACCCTTTCAGTATGAGATGGGCAGGCAGATTATTGGAGATAAGGAAAAAGTAGAGCTATTTAAAAAGTATTTGCCTCTGTGTTTACCAGGGAATAATCAATTTCAATAGTAGTGCTGTAGGAGGAAGCCTCAACCTCTATGTTAATGAGCAATTGATTAACTGAGGAAGAGGTCATAGGCGGCTGAACCGCTCACGTGACCCGGACGTCATGAGACAAAGACAAAAAAAATTGTATTGCGAAATACCAGCCATGCCATCTCTCATGTGCACGTGCGTGCTCTCTCTATGGACGCTCCCATAGACATTAATTTGTTTGGTCGCACTGCGCATGTGGTCACACTCAGCATGGACACGGCCTTAAGGTGTTAAGTTTAGTAATAGCCAAACCATTACTTTTAATATTCAAGGACTCCATTTCCACAGACTCAGTACCACAAGATTGGCGTAAAGCAGATGTGGTGAATATATATAAAATGGGAGCTAGATCACAACCGGGGAATTACAGACCTGTAAGCCTGACTTCAAGAGTGGGTAAGCTACTTGAAGATTTAATATGGAATAATATTCAGAAAACCTAATGGAAATTATTAGTAATAGTCAGCATGGATTTATGAAGGATAGATCATGCTAAACTAACCTTATTTGTTTAATTGAGGAGGTAAGTAGGAATTTAGACCAAGGTAATGCAGTTGATGTGGTCTACTTAGATTTTGCTAAGGCTTTTGATACGGTTCCACACAAGAGGTTAGTGTACAAAATAAAACAAATTGGACTCGGTAAAAATATATGCACCTGGATTGAAAACTGGTTGAAGGATAGACAACAGAGAGTTGTCATAAATTGAACTTTTTCAGGTTGGGCTAAAGGTGAGAGTGGAGTACCTCTGGGATCGGTACTGGGATCCCTGCTTTTTAACTTGTTTATTAATGACCTTGAGGTTGGCATCGAGAGCAAAGTCTCCATCTTTACTGATGACACTAAATTGTGTGTAATAGAATCAAAAATGGAAGTAATTTCTCTCCAGAAGGACTTGGAGAGACTGGAAACTTGAGCGGGTAAATGGCAGATGAGATTTAATACAGATAAATGTAAGATTATGCATTTGGGAAGCAAGAATAAACAGGTGACTTACAAATTAAATGGGATAAATTAGGGGAATCCTTGATTGAGAAGGATTTAGGAGTGCTTGTAGACGACAGGCTTAGCAATAATGCCCAAAGTCATGCAGTAGCTGCAAAGGCAAACAAGATACTATCTTAAATTAAATGGGCAATGGATGGAAGGGAAGTAAACATAATTATGCCCTTTTATAAAGCATTAGTAAGACCACACCTTAAATAAGGAGTACAATTTTGAGCACCACTCCTTAGAAAAGACATTATTGAACTTGAGAGAGTGGAGAGAAGAGCCCCCAAATTAATAAAGGAGATGGAAAATCTAATTTATGAGAAGAGGCCAAGCTAAATTAGATTTACTTACTGTCACGATTGTGCTCGCCAAAAACCGGGACCGGACCGCGGGGCTGAGGCTGGGTTATGAAATCACTGACCTTAGACCGCGCAGACTGGTCCGGAGTGCGCAGTTCATAGTCAAACAGGCCGGGTTCAGGACTGGAGATAACAGCATATTCGTTGGATGAGCCAGAGTCGGGGAAGGAGATATCCGGGTAGTCGTAGTCGAAGCAGGGAGTCAGCAACAGGAAATCATGCTGGTCATTTTGCTTCAAACCAGGTCGCTTGCTTCGCTGCAGGTCGAGAACGAGGTTTGCGTGAGTGGCGTCCACGACCCATGGCGCCGGTCTAGGAAAGGGAAGATTGACCACAATGGGCACACCGCCAGGCAGCACTAGTAACCCTGTGTACAGCGCAAAGGTAAGCAGGTCTGTAAGAACCAGGAACTCAAGAACTCAGCGTACCAACAGCAGGCCTGGAGGAAACTGGATGAGTACAACAAACTGGAACAAAAACAGAGAGAACAAGCCAGGGCTCGTGGCAGAAACACAGGTAACATCCCATAAGGATCTATGCTCGGCAAAGAAGTGAAGGCAAAGCAGGATATTTAAAGCAACAGTGACCAATCCGGACGAGGGGCATGGCGGAGGCGTGTCGAGGAGCTGCTCGTGAGTGGCTGAGAGACCAGGAAGTAGTGGAGCACAGCTGAGAGTCTGTAACACCAGTGCCAGAATCCAAGATGGCGACGGCAGAGTTCAAGATATGCACTGGGCGGCGGCATGGGTAGCGATGGGGGGCAGGGGCAGCAGCCGCTGCAGTACTGGTAGTGGGTAAGGAGGGGTCACGCCGCAAGGGACGTGGCCCCCGATTCCTTACACTTACATTAGAAAAGAGGCGTCTAAGAGGGGATATAATAACTATATACAAATATATTCGGGGACAGTACAAGAAGCTTTCAAAAGAACTATTCATCCCAATGTTAGTACAAAATACACTGCGTCATCCGTTAAGGTTGGAGGAAAGGAGATTTCACCAGCAACAAAGGAAAGAGTTATTTACAGTAAGGACCCAAAACGGAAAATGATTAAAAGGGCACTTTAATGTGAGAAAATGGCGAAACGGCCCACAGGTAAGAGGGTATATAATGGATGTTATCACATTGTGTTTTATCCTTAAAAAAGAACGCTGTGACGTTCGAAACGCGTTAAAAAAAAACAAAAAAAAAGGATGGGTCTTTTGTCACATTAAAGTGCCCTTTTAATCATTTTTCGTTTTGGGTCCTTCCTGCTCCGTTTGTGCTGGTGCGCTTTTGGTCTCCTTTTTCCCTGTATTGCATTGAGTAGCTGCACAGCCTGCCAACCTACCGCACCAGGATGTGAGTATTTGCATATTTTTCAGGGGAACCTGCGAATGAGACTGATGGTGAGTGGGTTGCACCACATACCACCTGTCTTCAGGAGGATAGTACCCACAATATCACACAATAGGTACTATATCAATTGTTAGTACCCTGGTTTAGTGGTTTGGCTTATTATTTTTGATATTATACCTGCATTTGAGCGCTTAAGCTACTTTCCACATTATTTACAGTAAGGGCAGTTAAAATGCGGAATTCATTACTCCATGGAGACTGGATGGCATATACAATAGATATCTTCAGAAAAAGGTTGGACATCTTTTTAGAAAGGAAAGGTATACAGGGGTATACCAAATAAGTAAACATGAGAAGGAAGTTGATCCAGTGAATAATCTGATTGCAAATTCTTGGAGTCAGGAAGGAATTTATTTTTCCCCTTATGAGATATCATTGGATGATATTTCACTGGGGATTTTTGTTTGCTTTCCACTGGATCAATATGCTGTACGAATGGATATAGGATGAAGTATCTGTTGTCTTAATTTAGCATTATTGAACTTGATGGACTTATGTCTTTTTTTTCAACCTCATGTACTATGTAACTATGTTAATGAGCAATGACAATATTTTTTTTGTGGCCTTCTCCTTAATGTGTGTGCTTTGGTGTTTTGTCATAAAACCATTTAAATGTCAACAACTACATTGTAAGTTAAGGCAAAATGGTGAAAGTCCTCTGGCTACAAAACTGTGCCAAAAAAAACCCAGTAGCAGACTTATTAAGGAAAAAATTCAGATGAAAGCAAACAGATTTGCATATAAATGTATGAATGTGAGTATATCCCAGGCAATTACGCATACGAAAAATATAAATCACAAGATAATGCTGCATGTTCAAAAATGTAATGTAATTAACCATTTGAACATTATTCATATATCAATACTTGACTGAATTCCATAATAGCAAACCATAATAAAGCGGTTTTCAGAAGCTTATTTTGCTTTTTGCAGACCCTTAGTATTCTTATGTATGCAAAGAATTTTAATGTTCTACATATCATCTCCATTCTTGTTTTTTAAAGTAGTTTTTTTTTTAAGGAATGGGGATTATTCCTCAAAGTATATTGACTGGTGTTAAAAACAGCACTATATTTATGAAAGTAAAAAGGGTATCGTTTTTCCCCAAATATTGCCATACGGTAGTTTTGTATTCATGGGTTCTTGGACCACAATGTATTGTGTAATGTAATGTAATGTAAAACTCAATACTGTTATTCAGATATGGGCAAAACTTTCACACAAGTTTGCAAAAAAAATGTTGGTATTTCTCTGAATGTGAAAATTCAGCAAAAATGTCACAGTTTGCAAAAATTCGCCTATCTTAAACTATTATGCACTGTAAATTCCGGTTAGAAAAATGTTGTCTTCGGCAGATTTGCTTGAAATTCTTTACTGCAAACACCATGCTGTTAATGGGGCACATACATACAGCAATCAACACAATTAGCTTTCTGAAGTTTTAGTTAGTAATGTAGTGGCTAGTAGTAGTGAGTGATACTGTGTCACAGTGTCTTTTAAAGATATGTAAATGTACAGAGATTTGCTTCACAGATGTTTTGTTCGAAATTTTCTAAAAAATAAAAAAATGGGCAAAATGTTCAAAAAGTTAGAATAATTTTGCTGGGCACAGTTCTTGCAAAATTTAATTAAAACCTATCACATTTTTATTGAAATTGGTGATTTTTTCCAGCAAATCTATATTCAAATAATGTCCAGACCCTGAAATAGGGTTTAAAAGATCCTTAAAAGAACTGGCAAATGTGTGACAGATTCAACTTCGCAAAAAACAATTTCCCATCTCTATTTGTCAGTAGAAGACTATTTGTCACTATATTTACTAGGACCACTGGCAACCTATTTTTAAAATACAGAGCTTCTTCATATTATATTTACAGTGGCGAGAAAAGGGATAGCTAGGTAGAAACCACTGCTCTCTAAAATGAGCATTGCTACCATTGGAAGTTCATCAAAGAACACATAGGTGGTTCAGAAGACTGCTGGAACAATGTTCTCTTGACAGACGAGTCAAAGGTAAAACTTTTTAGCCTCAATGAGAAACGTCATGTTTGACTAAAACCAAAACTAAGTTTGAACAGAAGAACTTCATCCCAACCGTCAAGCATGGTGGTGGGAGTGTGATGGTTTGGGGCTGCTTTGCTGCCTCAGGACCTGGGCAGCTTGCAATCCTTAACACAACCATGAATTCTGCATTGTATCAGAAGATTCTAGAGGAGCATGTCAGGCCATCCATCCGTGAGCTGAAGCTGAAGCGAAAGTGCGTCATGCAGCAAGACAATGATCCTAAACACACAAGCAGATTTGTAAAAGAATGGCTGCAGAAGAAGACATTTTGCGTTTTAGAATGGCCTAGTCAAAGTCTGGACCTAAACCCAATTGAAATGTTGTGTCAGGGCCTGAAGTGAGCTATCCATGCAAGGAATGTCACTGAGTTGAAGCAGTTCTGTAAGGAGGAAAGGGCCAAAATTCCACAGAACCGATGTGAGAGACTGATCAGCAGTTACAGGAAACACTTAGTTGAAGTTATTGCTGCTCAAGTGATACTGAATCTAAAGGTTTACATACTTTTTCACACATGGATATTTAATGTTTATTAGGACTTAGATTAAGCTCTAATAACACTTTAGGTTTAAAATATGTGAAATATGTAAAAATCCTGTGGTTCCCAAACTTTTTCGCGCCACTGTATTCTGAACAAGCACAGCCACTGCATTTATTCTTGCTAGCATATGGCTTGGATAAAGGGGCATAGAGGTAAGATGTAGAATATAATCTCTCTACTGGTTAGACGTCTAAAAATCATGACAACACAATAGTATAAAACACGTTCTCTAAGAGTACTGAAACACAACACGTTCAGTAACACTTTTTAAAAAAGGTTTTCTTTTTTATGTCAAAATAACACTGTGTTGCAAAAGTCTTAAATGGTGACATTAGTTGCTGTTCACTGCTTTTAAGTGCTGAAAGTTAGATGTGTTGGAATGAACTAAACAGCAGGACATTACTTAGCATTGCAAAGTAGCAACCTGATTGTTTACTGGACCAAGGATAAAATGTAATTTTACCAACATGTAGTGGCTAAAATAAAATCTTTTTGTAAGTTCCACTCAGATAGACAGGAAGACATTCTGCTCTCAATAAAAGTAACTAGCTGT